>NC_083438.1:20746752-21046752 GCF_020745735.1 Hemiscyllium ocellatum
GCTGTACAAGACTTTGGTAAGGCCACATTTGGAATACTGCATAGAGTTCTGGTCACCCTGCTACAGGAAAGGTGTTATTAAGCTGGAAGGGGTGCAAAGCATTTGCAAGGATGTTACCCGAGATTAGAGGGTTTGAGTATAAGGAGAGGCCGGATAGGCTGGGGCATTTTTTTCCCTGGAGCGTCGGAGGTTGAGGGCTGACCTTTATAAAATCATGATGGGCATGGATTTGGTGAATAGACACGACACTGTCCAAAGCGAGGAGGCACTGGTTTAAGATGAGAGGCGAAAGATTTCAAAGGGACTTGAGGGGCAACTTTTTCACACAAAGGGTGGTGGGAGTATGTATCGAACTGACAGAGGAAGTGGTAGAGGTGGGTACACTGACAACATTTAAACAACATTTGGACAGGTCCACAGTTAGGAGAGGATCAGAGGGATATGACCCCAGTGCAGAAAAATGGCACCAGTTCAGCTTAGGAAACCTGGTTGGCCCAGATGAGGTAGGCTAAATGTGCTGTACGACTCTATAATTCCATCTGGTGTTGTCCCTGGAATACCCATGTAATAATCTTCATTGAACCAGCATCACTTTCCTGGCTTGATCGCAGCAATAGAGGATGGGACATATTGGGCCAGGAGGTGACAGGTCGTGGCTGAATACAGTTCTGAACACAGCAAACAGCCCTCAACCCATGAAGCGAGAGGGCATCGTCCGCAGAGTGTCAAGTGATCGTCGATGTGATCAGAATATGTGGGAAAGAAATTCCCACAGCCAGCACCAGCCTGTGTGTGTGTATATATACACACACACACACACACAATGTTTCTGATTGATATGACAATGCATTGAGGTAACATTGTACATGTGTGACACGTTTCTGACTGACTTCACCATTGTAGTACTGTTACAGAATATAGAACATGCCAGCACAGTACAGGCCCTTCGGCCCTTGATGTTGCGCCAACCTATGGAACCAATCTGAAGCCCATCTAACCTACACTGTTCCATTTTCATCCACATGTTTATTCAGTAACCATTTAAATACCCTTAAAGTTGACGAGTCTACCACTGTTGCAGGCAGGGCCTTCCATGCCCCTACTACTCTCTGAGTAAAGAAACTACCTCTGACATTTGTCCTGTATCTATCACCCCTCAAGTTAAAGCCATGTCCCCTTATGCTAGCCATCACCATCCGAGGAACAAGGCCCGCCCTGTCAACCCTTTCTAATCCCCTGATGATCTTATATGTCTCTATTAAGACACCTCCCAATCTTCTTCTCTCTAACGAAAACAGCCTCAAGTCCCTCAGCCTATCCTCATGAGACCTTCCCTCCACACCAGGCAACATCCTAGTATGTCTCCTCTGAACCCTTTCTGAAGCTTCCACATCCTTCCTAGAATGCGGTGACAAGAACTGTATGTAAAACCCCAAGTGCAGCCGCACCAGAGCTTTGTACAGCTGCAGTCCGACCTCACAGCTCTGCAACTCAGTCCCTCTACCAGTAAAAGCTAACACGCCATTGGTAACAACCCTATCAGCTGAAAATGTGTTGCTGGTCAAAGCACAGCAGGCCAGGCAGCATCTTAGGAATAGGGAATTCGATGTTTCGAGCATAAGCCCTTCATCAGGATTTTAACAACCCTATCAACCTGGGTGGCAACTTTCAGGGATCCATATACATGGACACCAATATCTCTCTCTGCTCATCTACGCTACCAGGAATCTTACCATTAGCCCAGTATTCTTTATTCCTTTTGCTCCTTCCATATCTCACACATCTACACTGTTTCTGACTGACATCACCATGCATTGTAGTGTCATCACACACATGCACAATGTTTCTGACTGACTGCACTGTGCATCATGGTACAATCACACATCTACACTGTTTCTGACTGACGTCATCATGCCCATCCACCTAACCAGCACATCTTTGTGATGTGGGAGGAAACCGGAGCAAACCCACGCAGACACGGGGAGAATGTGCAAACTCCACACAGTGTGTCGCCAGAGGCTGGAATTGAACCCGGGTTTCTGGCGCTGTGAGGCAGCAGTGCCAACCACTGTGCCACCGTGCCGCCCATAAGGAGAACGTCACAGGGCAACGTCACACACATGCACAATGTTTCTGACTGACTGCACTGTGCGTTATGATACAATCACACATCTACACTGTTTCTGACTGACTTTACCATGTATTGTAGTACCATCACACACATGCACAATATTTCTGACTGACGTTACCATGCATTGTAGCACCATCACACACGTACAGTTTTTCTGACTGACTTCACTATGCGTTGTTATCCCATCACATGTGTACTCAGCAAGGCCTCTGTCATCTAACAGCCACAACCTGGTGATCACTGTTGCTGGCCTGGCACCTGTATTTGGACCCTCATGAATAATTTGTTCTCCGTTACCCCAAAATATCAGAGACTTCCACGACAGGGATCTGTTAGATTAGATTACTTACAGTGTGGAAACAAGGCCTCTGGCCCAACAAGTCCACACCGAACAGCAACGCACCCAGACCCATTCCCCTACATTTACCCCTTCACCTAACACTGCCGGCAATTTAGCATGGCCCATCCACCTAACCAGCACATCTTTGTGATGTGGGAGGAAACCGGAGCAAACCCACGCAGACACGGGGAGAATGTGCAAACTCCACACAGTGTGTCGCCAGAGGCTGGAATTGAACCCGGGTTTCTGGCGCCGTGAGGCAGCAGTGCCAACCACTGTGCCACCGTGCCGCCCATAAGGAGGGCGTCACAGGGCAACTTAGCTCGGTCTCCATAATCAGACCTTGGAGAGCTCCAGTCGAATCAGCCCACACAAGTGTATTGTACTTACCCCAATCTCTATCTCCGCTGCCTACCATGGGCATCAGCTCCACTGAAAGAGAAGTGTTGGCCTTGTCAGTCACAGGTATCAGACTGTCTCGTAGCTCAAGTGGAGAGACATACAGCTCTGCCAAGGAAACAAGATATCATTAAAGACGACAGTGAATTATGAGACAATATAAAGCGACAGTCCTACGTCAGAATCCCATGGTACCTTCTTTCGCCAGTTGCAACAACAAACAATTTGAGAAAGTGAAATTTACTCATTAATAAGTAGACAATTATTAGAACCCAAGCCAAACCATGTGACAGTTCATCCATTCTGGTACTGAGAAAGCTTCTGGATTTGTTGCAGCCACTTTCATCGCTGGTTACCACAATTGCAATGCTATTTGGACAAATTACTGTTCATCTTCGCACCCAAACTGCCTGGATGCTCATCTGTTGTGTCAGAACCTGCTAGGCTACTGACCAACTGTTGCATTAAGTGAAAATCTGATGCGCATCGCTCTCTTGAAATTGATGTCATTTCTGAATCCCATGCCTGCACAGTTAAAAATGCAGATCGAGAGATTGTTATATGGTCTTCCTTAGTCGAAATGAGTGGTGCTGGAAAAAGCGCAGCAGGTCTGGCAACATCAGAGGAGCAGGAGATTTGACAGAGGTTTCATTGGAATGTGGAGGGGTAAGGGGGCTGAGAGATAAATAGGAGGGTGAAAGGGGGGAAGGTAGGTGGGAGGGTGGTAGGTGGATGTAGGTGGGAGGTGATTGTGATGGATCGGTGGGGAGGATGGAGCAGATAGGTGGGAAGGAAGATGGACAGGTCAAGACAGCAGTGCCAAGTTGGGGGGGCTTGGATCCGGGATGAGGTGGAGGGAGGCGCGATTTCGAAACTGGTGGAGTTGATGCTGATGCCCTGGGATTGGAGAGTCCTGAGGCGGAAAATGAGGCGTTCTTCCTCCAGGCATCAGGCGACTAGGATGTAGCAATGGAGGAGGCCCAGGGCTTGGCAGAGTGGGAGGGGGGGTGAGTTGAAGTGGCCAGCCACAGGGTGGTGGGATTGCTGGGTGCATGTGTCAGAGAGATGGTCCTTGAAAAATTCCACATGTTGGCGTCCTGTCTTCCCATCAAGAGCAACAGTGGATGAGGTGGATGGATGTGCAGGAAAATCTCTGCCAGGGGTGGAAGGAATCCTTAGGGCCTTGGATGGAGGTGACGAGGGAGGTGTGGATGCAGGTTTTGTACCTCGTGAGGTGGCAAGGGAAGTTGCCGGTGTGGAAGGTGGGTTGGACAAGGGAGTCACAGAGGGAATGGTCTCTTCAGAATGCTGATAGGGGTGGGGATGCAAATGTATTTTTGTTGGTAGGATTTGACTGTAAGTAGTGGAAATGGCAGAGAATAATGCGTTAAATCCAGATATCGGTGGAAGGTGAGGACCAGGGGATTCTATCCTTGTTGCAGTTGGAAGGGTGGGGTTCAAGGGCAGAGGCGCGAGACGTTGGAGGAGATGCGATGGAGGGCGTTGTTGACTACATGGAAGGGGAAATTCGTGTTCTTGAAATAGCAGGCCATCTGGGATGTCCTGGAGTGGAATTGTTCTTCCTGGGAACCGGTGCGGCAGAGGCGGATGAATTGAGAATAACGGATCGCATTTTTACAAGAGCAGGAGTGCGGGAGGAAGTGCAGAGAAGGTCGCTGTGGGAGTCGGTGGGTTTGAAATAGACGTCTGTGATGATGACCGGTTGCCAGAGATGGAGATGGAGAGGTCCGGGAAGGGGAGGGAGGTGCCCGAGACGACCCCACGTGAACTTGAGGCCAGGCTGGAAGGTGTTGGCAAAGTTGATGAACTGTTCAACCTCCTCATGAGGGCATGAGGTGGTGCTGATACAGTCATTGGTGTAGCAGAGGAAAAGGTGGGGGGTGGTACTGATGTAACTGTAGCAGAAGGACGTTGAAAAGTGTGGCGCTGGATAAAGCACAGAAGGCCAGGCTCTTTAGGCCGCATGGATTAACTTCTTATATAGTTTAGTGTGTTAGAAATCATGGAACTGTAACCTTTAACCTTTGTAAACCTTGTAACCTTTGGAAGCGTTGAATATGATCAGCTGGGCTTTTGACATAATATTCCGAACGGATTTAAGATGATGCAAATCATTCTGAGGTGATACACTTTGAAAGAAGGAGCAAGAAAGACTTAAAAGAGACCTAAGGGGCAAGTTTTTTCACACAGAGGGTGGTGTGTGTATGGAATGAGCTGCCAGAGGAAGTGGTGGAGGCTGGTACAATGACAAATTTAAAAAGCTCCTGGATAGGAATATGAATAGGAATAGTTTAGAGGGATATCCTGTTCATTTGTGATGAAGGGCTTTTGCCCGTAACATCGATTTTCCTGCTCCTCAGCATCGCTCTAGTCTCGACTCTGACCTCCAGTATCTGCAGCCCTCTCCTTTTCCTGAGAGGGATGTCCGCCAAATGCTGACAACTGGGGCTAGATAAAGTTAGGATATCTGATCAGCATGGGCGATTTGGACCGAAGGGTCTGTTTGCATCTCTATGGCTCCATGATTAAGACAAGGGAGCGCTCAATGATTGGCAGGACATTGAGAAACTCAAAGGAACACAGGAATCATGGGGGCCTCTTGTCCACAGATCCCAGTAGGTGGCAGCACAACTTCAGGAAGGTGTTTAGGAAGTTAAAAATCACACAACACCAGGTTATAATCCAACAGGTTTAATAGGAAGCACACTAGCTTTCAGAGCAACGCTCCTTCATCAGGTGATTGCGGAGGGCTCGATCGTAACACAGAATTTATAGCAAAAATTTGCAGTGTGATGTAACTGAAATTATACATTGAAAAAGTGATTGTCTGTTAAGCCTTTCATCTGTTAGGCCAGTGCGCTTCCAATTAAACCTGTTGGACTATAACCTGGTGTTGTGTGATCTTCAACTGCGTACACCCCAGTCCAACACCGGCATCTCCAAATCGTGTTTAGGAAGGGTTGCTTTTGTCAGTCATGGCACAGATTATTTGCACAGGAAGGTCATGTTGGAATGAACACAGCCCTTTGGTTAGGTTACGGCTGTGTGCAGTTCTGGTCCCCACATCATTGGAAGGATATGATTGCAGTGGAGGGGGGTGCAGGGGAGATGCTCCCGGATGTTGGCTGGGGTGGAGCATTTCACCAATGAAGAGAGGCTGGATAAGATTGGGTTGTTTGAGACTGGTCCGGATAGAAGATTACAAGGAGGATTGGCAAGGGTGGATAGAAGGCAGCTGTTCCTCTTCATCAAAGGGGGCATAATTTGATTTGATTTGATTTATTATTGTCACATGTGCCAAGGTACAGCGCAAAATGGTGTCCAATTTGCTTTACAGACAGATGATACTGTACAAGTGCATCAGGGTAAGAGAACAAAGTGCAGGAGACAGTCTTAGAGCTGCTGAGAAGGTGCAGAGAGAGAGATCAATATTAACATTAATGAGGTCCGTTCAAAAAGTCTGATCATTGTAAAGTGAAAGGCAGAGGGTATAGAAGGTATTTGAGGGCAACCTTTTTTCACCCAGAAGGTGGTGGGAGATCTGGAAAGCACTGCTTGGGAGGGTAGTTGAGGAATGAACCCTCACAACCTTTAAAAAGATCCTGGTTGAGGTCAGAATATTCAAGGTTATAGACCAAGTGATGGAAAGTGGGCCGAATGTAGGTCGTAGTAGGTTTGGTAGTACCCAGATTCGATGGGCTGAAGGACCTCATCTGTACAGGTCGTGCTGCTGTAAAGCATGTTTCATTAATACGAACTCGCTATAACAAGATTGACAAATTGGGACACTGTTTCTATAGAGGGAAGTTTTAAAGCCTGCATTGTTTAGAATGTGATTCCGGCTCTATTAGTTTAACTGGTGTTGCAGTTGTGTGATTTTCATATAACACGAGAATATACCGCATTATAGCAGAATCGACTCTACTGCACAATTCTACAATTCAATGATAATATAACAGGCCCAATCATATCCTTCCTCTGGCAATAAGAGGTGTCGATCACAGGCTGGGAATCCTATAGCGTTTCTTGTCTCCCCAGAGCTCTCATCTGGCTCAAGTCACGGAAATAACCCTCATTTGCCTCCTGAGTATTTACAGTAGAGAAGGAGACCATTCAGGCCATCATGACTGTACTAGTCAAAAAGCAACCCAATTACACTCATCTCATTCTCCAGCTTTGGACCTGTGGAGGCATTTGCAGTACTAACAATGTTTCACAAGGACGTCAGCAGGATTGGATGGTTTGAGTTATAAGGAGAGGCCGGATTGGCTGGGACATTTTCTCACTGGAGCGTAAGAGCTTGAGGGGGTGCCCTTGTCAAGGCTTATAAAGCCATGAGGGGCACAGGTCAGGTGAATAGCCAAAGTCTTTCCCCTAGCCTGGGGGAGTTCAAAACCCAGCGGGCATAGTTTAAAGTTGAGAGGGACCTGAGGGACGACTTTTTCACACGGTGTGGCAAGTATAGAATGAACCGTCAAAGGAATTGGTAGATGCAGGTACAGTTGCAACACGTAGAAAGACATTTGGACAAGAACATGAATGGGAAAGGTTGAGCGAGATATGGGCCAAATGCGAGTGAATGGCATTCGTTTAGTCTGGGAAACTTGGTCAGCATGGACGAGTTGGAGCAAAGGAAAGTATCTGTTTCCACACTGTATGACTCTATGACCCAACTGAATATCTGGGCACAGCAGCACATGGCATCTCCATTACTATCATATTGCCCTATGAGTGCCACCCTGACCTGGAGCAACAGTGACCATCCCCTTTTGGACAAAAACCCCCTCATACCCCCATTTCCTCACAGCTCTGTGGGTGGATTGGCATCAGAGTTTACCACCTCCGTCTCGGGGCTAATTCAGGCATGGTGGCAAGCATTGGGTGAGCCACCGATTGCCCAGCCAGTGCCAGAATAAAACTGAAAGGGACACTGCTTAGCAAAGACTTGCAAAGTGTTGGTGGCTGTTCTTAGAGCACCGAAACCTGAAACCATGCAAACTGCGTATTTCCCGCGAACCCAAAGTGTCACAGATTTTAGCAGGAGGGATCAATTCGGGAGGAATAACCCAGTGCGTTCAGCGTAATCATTACTGGCCACAGCAATGGCATTGATCAATACCAGGGTACTTTTCCCCACAAAGTTCCAGTTCCCACTGATCGCTGTGGATGAGAGCACCACTGGGAAAAATGCATTACCTCTGGCCGATACATCAATCCTCTTGTTTTATTCTGTGCCAGAATGGGAAAGCCCTGGGGCTTTGCTGAGGGAAAAGAAGCTTATTAGAGGAAGTCAAGAGAAACAGAGCAACGTTACACAACATATATGTTTGTAACATGATAATACTGCCATCATTTCATTGGGAAGGCAATGACCCAGTCATCTTACCAGTAAACCTCATAATCGACAGACCTGAGTAATGTTCTGGGGACTCACGTTGGAATTCTTTTTAAAGATCTGGAGTTAGAAATGTAATTGTCAGTTGTCAAAAGTTGTAAGTTGTTGGGGGAAATCCCCATCTGGTTAATGAACAAGCCTTTGGGGAAGAAAATTGCTGCCCTCCCCTGGCCTGGCCTGTACCTGACTCCAGACCAATGACAATGCAGGTTATCCTTCTGGTCAATTAGGAATGGCCTAGCCAGCAACGCCCCAAGCACAAAGGACAAAGAGCATTTGCAGCCCAGGAACAGGCCCTTCGGCCCTCCAAGACTGAGCCGATCCAAATCCACCGTCTAAACCTGTCGTCCAATTCCTTAGCATCTGTATCCCTCTGCTCCCCACCTACTCATGTATCTGTCCAGATGCATCTTAAAAGAATCTACCATGCCTGCCTCTACCACCTCTGCTGGCAACATGTTCTAGGCACCTACCACCCTCTGTGTGTAAAGTACTTACCGCGTGTATCCCCCTTAAACATTTCACCTCTCACCTGGGACTCGTGACCTCTCATTGTTGAATCCTTCACCCTGGGAAAAAGCTTGTCTCTATCCACCCTGTCTACACCCTTCATGATTTTGTAAACCTCAATCAGGTCCCCCCCCAATCGCCTTTTTGTCTAATGAAAACAAACCCAACCTACTCAACCTCTCTTCATAGCTAGCACCTTCCATCCCAGGCAACATCCTCGTAAACCTTCCCTGCCCCCTCTCCAAAGTGTCCACATCCTTTTGGTATGAGGTACCCTGACCTTTCTGGTACCCTCTCCAAAGCATCCATATCCCATGAATAAAGATAATCAGAAATAATGATGTTCGTTCATGGTCACTTGGTATCCTGTCCCTTCAGGCATCGAAACGCAATAATGTTTCTTCACTTACTGATATTAGTAAGTGAACAGCTACCACAGGTATATAGCCTTCTCACTCCCAGGAGAGTGCCTTGCCAGTCCTTCAGTCACTGACAGCCCTTTCTGTTGCCCAGAGTGCTGTGGAAGGGAATGGGTTAATGCTGAAGGCTGCATTGATCTCTGCTGTACCTGATGCTGGAGGTAAGGACTTGGGTGTAGAGAAAAGAGAGAGCAACTGGTGGGTTGAAAACCGATAAGTGGGTCCATACAGACTTAACCATACTTCAGGCTGTAACTTGGATTTGAATCGTTATCATACAATAAATACATTGTCTTCTCTTTTAGTACCAGAAATGAATTCGACCTTTAGACACCATCGAGCAAAGGGAATGTTGACACCACATGACCATCAACTGGTAGTTGGTAGCAATTGGCATCGGGGGACATAGAACAACTCAACATAGAAAATAGGAGAAGGAGGCGAGAATTGGAGCTTGAGCAGGCTATTCATAGCATCCCTACAGTGTGGAAACAGGTCATTTGGCCCAACAAGTCCATACCCAGCCTCAGAAGAGTAACCCAATCCTCCTACTCCAGATGTACAAGGGTTGAAGGATTTGAGCTGTAGGGAGAGGTAGAACAGGCTAGGGCTGTTTTCCCTGGAGCGTCGGAGGCTGAGGGGTGACCTTATAGAGGTTTACAAAATTATGAGGGGTATGGATAGGATAAATAGGCAAAGTCTTTTCCCTGGGGTTGGGGAGTCCAGAACTAGAGGGCATAGGTTTAGAGTGAGAGGGAAAAGATATAAAAGAGACCTAAGGGGCAATGTTTTCATGCAGAGGGTGATACGTATATGGAATGAGCTGCCAGAGGAAGTGGTGGCGGCTGGTACAATTGCAACATTTAAGAGGCATTTGGATGGGTATATGAATAGGAAGGGTTTGGAGGGATACGGGCCGGGTGCTGGCAGGTGGAAATAGATGGGGTTGGGATATCTGATTGACATGGACAGGTTGGACGGAAGGGTCTGTTTCCGAGCTGTACGTCCCTCTGACTCTATGACTAATGCACCTAATCTACACAGCCCTGAACACTATGGGGAATTTAGCATGGTTAATTCACCTAGCCTGCACATCTTTGGACTGTGGGAGGAAACCCACACAGACACGGGGCGAAAATGCAAACTCCATGCAGTTGCCCAAGTTTGGAATTGAACTCAGGTCCCTGTCACTGGAAGGCAGCAGTGCTAACTGATGAGCCACTGTGCTGCCCATATTAGATCCTTCAAACATGCTCTGCCATTCAATATGATCATGGCTGATCATCCAACTCAATCCCCTGTTTCCGCTTTCTCCCCTTGAGCCTCTTAATCTGAAGGACTTTTTCGCTGGAGCATAAGAGGCTGAGAGGGGACCTTTTACAGGCTGATAAAAGTGACCTTTATAAGGTGGCATAGTGGCTCAGTGGTTAGCACTGCTACCTCACGGCACCAGAGACCTGGTTCAATTGATGACTCTGGCAACTGTCTGTGTGGCGTTTGCACGTTTGCCCCATGTCTACCTGAGTTTCCTCCCCCAATCTAAAGGTGTGCAGGCTAGGGTGAATTGGCCATGCTAAATTGCCCATCGTGTTCAGGGATGTGTAGGTTAAGTGCATTAGTCAGGGGTTAATTTGGAGTCATAGGGTAGGGGACTGGGTCTGGCTGGGATTCTCTTCATCAGGTCAGTGTGAACGTGTTGGGGCCGAATGGCCTGTTTCCACACTGTAGGGACTCTACAATGAGGGGTATAGATAAGGTGAATGGGAGGAGTTGTTTCCCTGGGATGAGGGCTTTAAAGATGAGCAGCATATTTTTAAAACGAAAGAAAAAATATTTTTAAAAGACACGATGGGTATTTTTTTTAACACACAGGGCGGCACGGTGGCACAGTGGTTAGCACTGCTGTCTCACAGCCCCTGAGACCCTGGTTCAATTCCCGACTCAGGTGACTGACTGTGTGGAGTTAGCACGTTCTCCCCGTGTCTGCGTGGGTTTCCTCCGGGTGCTCCGGTTTCCTCCCACAGTCCAAAGATGTGTGGGTCAGGTGATTGGCCATGCTAAATTGCCTGTAGTGTTAGGTAAGGGGTAAATGTAGGGGTATGGGTGGATTGCGCTTCGACGGGTCGGTGTGGACTTGTTGGGCCGAAGGGCCTGTTTCCACACTGTAAGTAATCTAATCTAATCTAGTCCAGAGGAAATGGCGGATACAGATACAGTTATACATTTGAGAGACATTTGGATGAATTAATGAATAATAAATGTTTGGAGGGATATCGAACAAGTGCTGGCAGATGGGACTAGTTTAGCTTGGGACTGCGGTTGACATGGACAGGTTGGATCGAAGAGTAAGAAGTGAGGTCTGCAGATGCTGGAGATCAGAGCTGAAAATGTGTTGCTGGTTAAAGCACAGCAGGTTAGGCAGCATCCAAGGAACAGGAAATTCGACGTTTCGGGCCAGAGCCCTTCATCAGGAATGAAGGGCTCTGGCCCGAAACGTCGAATTTCCTGTTCCTTGGATGCTGCCTAACCTGCTGTGCTTTAACCAGCAACACATTGTCAGGTTGGACCGAAGGACCTGTTTCAGTACTGTATGACTCTAGACTCCATAGCTATACTGAAATCCATCTTGAAACCATTCAAAGTCTTGGCCTCAAGCACTATCTGTGGCAGAGAATTCCCCAGGCTCACCACATGATGGGTGAAGCAACTTCTCCTTATCTCAGTCCAATATGGCCTACCCCAGACCCTTAAACTGTGAGAATGCGTTGCTGGTTAAAACACAGCAGGTTAGGCAGCATCCAAGGAATAGGAAATTCGACGTTTCGGGAAGGGCTTATGCCCGAAACGTCAAATTTCCTATTCCTTGGATGCTGCCTAACCTGCTGTGCTTTAACCAGCAACACATTCTCAACTGTATCTCCAGCATCTGCAGACCTCATTTTTTACCCTTAAACTGTGAGCCCTAGTTTTGCAGTAATTATTCAGTCGATAATTTTACTTGATAAACATTTTTCAAATCATGAACTAACACGCATTGCATTGAGAACTGCTCACTTGACCTTGAGATTGTCAGGGAGCGGGGAACCTGAGAGGAAAATCAGACAGAATGCAAAAACAAAGCTGGTTATGACAAAGATGCAAATCAAAGTGAAAAGCAGCAGCAATAAATCCTAGACTCAACCAGGGCCAATTTGCAGAATTGTGTCAGAACGGCCGAGTTAAAATCATTCTCTCGCAATAAGATAAGAGAAAGGAAGATGCTACAGGAAACAAAAAGATGAAATAATTGTCAGGACAGGCACAGTGCTGTGACATGATGATATTAAACTGAATATAAACTGAATATAAAAGGATATTCAGAATCTAGGAAGGACAAACGAGAGAACAAAGCTGGAGAGGGTGGGGTGCTGCTGATAGGAAAGGGTGGAATCAGTATATCAGTAATCAGAGTTTTTTGTGACACAGTGGCAGTGGCCCTACCTCTGAACCAGAAGGCCTGGATTCAAGACCGACCTGAAACTAATGGAGGATTGGTGTCACACAGTGTGAAAATGGACTCTATGGTCCAAGTTATCCATGGTATCCTAAAGTGAACACGTCCCATTCGTCTGTGTGTTTGGCCCGTATCTCTCATTGTCCTATTCATTAAAAGTGTGAATCAAGAAAAATATCAGCCTTGACTATGGGCTGGACAGATAGTTGCAGTGTGGGCCCTTGTGTCACACTGGTAATGTTACTGCGTCTGAGTCCAAAGGCTCCAGGTTCAAGTCCCACCTGCTCCAAAGGTGACAAGAGTGAATAGAAATCTTGATAAGGGCAATGATAGTGTCCTTGCCTTCAAGTTCTATTTGTTGTGGGGGTGTTTACTTACAATGGTTGATTGTGGGGAGGAAAGTGTCTGTATGTACAGTTAATTCCTATTTGCAGCAACGAGGTAGCAGTTCTGGCAGAAAAGTCATATTGGATTCAAAGCATGAGCTCAATCTCTCTCACCACAGATGCTACCAAATCTACTGAGGTTCTCCTGCACTGTCTGTTTTTATATCCAGCATCCGCACTATTTTGTTTTGGACGGAAGTTAGACTGACTGGCCTGCAATTATCTGGTCTGTCTTGTTAGGGACCAGACCCCCTCCAAACATTAAGAAGATAGCCCAGACCCAAATTTTTATAGTTTCTTAAAATTATATTCCCTACAGTGTGGAAACAGGCCTACAAAGACCCTCCAAACAGTAACCCAGACGCATTCCCCAACATTTACCCCTGACTAGTGGACCTAGGCAACATATCCCCGATGGCTATGGGACAACTTAGCATGGCCAATCCATCCTAACCTGCACAGTTTTGGATTGTGGGAAGAAACTGGAACACCCAGATGAAACTCATGCAGACAGAATGTGTAAACTCCACACAGACTAGTTGCCCCGAGGCTGGAATCGAACCCAGGTCCCTGGTGCTGTGAGGCAGCAGGGCTAACCACTGAGTCACTGTGTTGCCTTAGCTGATCTGGCAGATGTAAGGTGAAGATCCCAGGAATGATGCAGCTGTTCAAACCACATGGCTTCCAGTAAAACAGAATGCATTTACACACCAGCGAATGGAACACAAACAAAAGATTGTTTCATTTTGGGATGGCACAGTGGCTAGCACAGCTGCCTCATAGCGCCAGAGACCCGGGTTCAATTCCAGCCTCGGACAACTGTCTGTGTGGACATTCTCCCCGTGTCTGCGCGGCTTTTCTCCAGGTGCTATGGTTTCCTCCCACTGTCCAAAGATGCGTAGGTCAGGTGAATTGGCCATAGTGTTAGGTGCTTTAATCAGAGGGAGATGGGTCTGGGTGGGTTGCTCTTCGGAGGGCCATAGTCATAGAGATGTACAGCATCTAATCTACAGGAGTCCAATCTCATCTAACAAACAGAATTGAGAAAACAGTCATTTGAAAACCTAACTGACTCTCTCTCAACTTAATGATGCCACTCTAATTTCCTGCAACATCCCCGTAACCACAACCCCTTGGAAAAAAGGTAAATTCAAACCCAAGTTCTTACAAGAGAAAGTCAGAGAGAGAGAGACAGAGACAGAGACAGATGATTATCCAGGAATCATTTTTTGAAGCATGGGGCCTCTTTTCACTGTAGGTAAAAACAATCACTGCAGATGCTGGACACCAGATTGTGGATCAGTGGTGCTGGAAGAGCACAGCAGTTCAGGCAGCATCCTGCTTCCCTGTTCCCAGCAGTTTCTAACTGCTAAAACTAAACAAAACTAGGGGAAAAAAAAATCCCTGGACTGGGAGAACTGGCCACTCCCCTTTTACTGTACAACTGGTTAAAAAAATTCTAAAAGCCTCTTCCCTGATTGTTTCCTTAGACAATATCTGTTAGGTCCCTTACCCCAGACAAATCAGAACCTCTGCCTTTTACAACCCCACTTGAAAAAAGAAACCAAGGGCAAAATAACTTGTTAAAGGAGCAGCATTGTAGATTAGATTACTTACAGTGTGGAAACAGTCCCTTCAGCCCAACAACTCCACAAAACCCACCCATACATTTGCCCCTTAACTAACACTACAGGCAATTTAGCATGGCCAATTCACCTGACCTGCATATCCCTGGACTGTGGGAGGAAACCCACACAGACACAGGGAGAACGTGCAAACTCCACACAGTCGCCTGAGGCAGGAATTGAACCCCGGTCTCTGGCGCTGTGAGGCAGCAGTGCTAACCACTGGGCCACCGTGCCACCCATTGTCACACTCCCTTGTTAAACGAAGGTACAACATTGGCAATTTTCTTGTCTGATGAGGCTAGCATGGGGAAATCGTGTGCTCTGTGAAATGGGTTACCACCTCGCTTTAAGGCTTTTTTTGTGTTCTCTTGGATCTTGCCCCTTCACCAATTCCCATTATTACTCCACCAAGGGGGGTAAAGGAGAAGCTTCTTACCAAAGACGTGCAGAGTGACGGTGGCTGTTGTTTGACTGCTCCCTTGTGGAAGCACATAAACTGTGACCTGTGTACTTCCCTGCTGTGGTGCTGCATGGCCCACTTCAGCAGGAAGGATCCCTGAAGGAGGACTAACTCCTGTAATCGATACTTGGTACCACGGTGAACCTGATCCACATCAGGATGCTTGAAGATCCAGCTCCCAGTGCTCATCAGAGCTGATAGTTCCACTGGGAAAAATGCATCGCCTTGAACTTTCACATCTATCTGCCTTTTTCCTACCTGGCTTGGTAAGTCTTGGCGATAGGAACATAGAACATAGGACAGCCCAGCACAGTACAGGCCCTTCAGTCCTCGATATTGTGCCGACCCTTTATCCTACACTAAGGTCTAACTGGCCTACATACCCTCCATTTTACCATCTGTGTGCCTATCTAAGAATCTATAATGTCTCTGACTTCCACACACCCAACACTCTGTGTAAAGAATCTACCTCTGACATCTCCTCAAAACCTTCCTCCAATCACTTTAAAATTATGTCCCCTCGTGATAGTGATTTCTGCCTGAAGAAAAAATCTCTGAATATCCCTTTCAACATCTTGTAGACCTCTATCGCGTCGCCTCTCATCCTTTTTCACTCCAATGAGAAAAGCCCTAGCTCCCTCGACTTTTTTTTCATAAGACAAGCCCTCCAGTACAGGCAGCAGCCTGGGAAATCTCCTCTCTAATGCTTCCAAATCTTTCCAATAATGAGGCGACCGGAACGGCACACAGTATTCCAAGAGTGGTCTAAACAAGGCTCCAGAGAGCTGCGGAGAAGTAAATCGGATCATCATTTCAATAAAGCAGATACAGCTGGTTAAAAATCCACACGGTAAATGGCATTTCTCAATCCTGCACCCAAACCTGACATTCTCTGACAATCTCTCACTGTCTTGTCTCTTCCCATCAACGGGGGGAGAAATAACAGGAGGAAATGGTCCTCACCTTGCGTGATCAATAAGCAGACTGCGACCACAGTTATTGGCCATCTCACCATCTTGAGAGGGCAGCTCTGGCGCCTGGGAACACCCGGTGACTGATCCACGTTTTCCGGTGCACTCAACTCTTCAGGCAAGTCAGTTTTCAATCCTCGAATGCTCATCGGACCAGGTGCTGCTGGCTTCAGGGGCAATTCCTTCCCCAGAACGGGAATTGCAAAGAAAAAAATCGATTCTTGAAATTGGGAAGGAAAGTCATCTTAACTTCAAAGGCAGTGATCGTTCTTCAGAAAATGCTTGTTTCATTTCTCGAAAAGCAGGCTCTGAAATGCATCGCCTGAGGGGCGTTAAGTTTAAAGCAATTGCATAAGCAAGCCCTTTAAACAGGAAGAATGTTGTGGTTATCTAAGGTGGTGGCTTGTTTCAGTAATGTCACTGAAGCATTAAGTTCACCACCCTACCTAATGTTCTTTACGCAAATCCAAAGACTAGCAGACAGTGAAATCTGAACTCAACGAAAGCTACCCTTCCAACTCAGCGAGCAAACTTACATCCAGCACCTCAACCTGAGCTACAAAGCTTCTCAAAACTCGTTTGAACTCAATAAACTTTGGAATTAAAAACGAGTCTGGTTGCCACGTGACTGGAAGGATGTGGAGACTTTGGAGTGGGTGCAGAAGTTCATTCGGATGCTGCCTGGACTAGAGTGTATGAGGTGTAAGGAGAGGCTAGAAAAACTCAGGGTGTTTTCTCTTGAGCAGTGGAGGCTGAGGGGAGACTTGATAGAAGTCTATACAATTATGAGGTGCATCGATAGGGTTGACAGTGAGAATCTTTCTTTTTCCCCAGAGTTAAAATGTCTAAAACTCGGCGGCATGTATTTAAGGCTGGGGGGATTGTTCAAATGAGGTGTGAGGGGCAATTTTTTTACACAGAGATGAGAGGTGGCTGGAATGCATGGCATGGGTGTTGATGGAGGCAGATACGATGGGGCATTAAGGGGCTTTTAGATACGCACATGGATATTCAAGGGATGGAGGAATATGGACCTAAGGCAGGTCGAAGGGATTGGTTTTAATTCAGTGTCGTGTTCAGCACAGCATTGTGGGCCGAAGGGCCTTTTTCCATGCTGTACAGTTCTATGTTTTATGTTCCAATGTTCAGCATATAAATATTATCTGAAAAAAAAATAATCTGCTTCACTAATGTCCTTTCAGGAAAGGAAATCTGCCTTGCTTATCTACTCTGGCCTCCATCTGACTCTAGACCAAATGCAATCTGTTTGACTCTCAATTGCCCTCATATCCCTTGAACCCATTAAGACTGTAAGACCATAACACAACAGAAATGGCCCCTCAAGCCTATCCCACCATTTATTAGGATCATGGTCGATCTCACGTTCCTATTTTCCTGCCCTAACCCTGCAATCTTTGGTTCCCCGACGGATCAAAACCCTACCTGGCTCAGGCTTAAAAATTCCAAGGAACTCGGTAGCAAAGAGTTGTAAAAACTCACAGCTCTCTGAGAGAAGAAATTCCTCCTCCTCTCAGTCTTGAATTGCGGTCCCTTTACTCAGTGGTTATGACCACTGGTCCCAGAATCTCCAATGAGGGTAAACATTCTTTCAGCATTTACCTTAGGTCGGTGTTGTAATGACCATCTTCAGTAACTTCATCAATGGGCCTCTGCTAACATAGGATCAGACTGGTGCCCTGCTCTGTGCTGTGTACACATTGCTTCAAGCCATTGGGAACTGCACAGTCTCTGACGTTACTGTGCCCACTTGCATTAAGAAAAGGACAACATCCAAGTCCACATAACATTTGTACGCAAAAGTGCCAAGTACCATTTCCATCAAACTAGTAAAACATTCAGCGTCAGATCTCTACCCTCCCAATCATCAACCTGAAATTTATTTCAAATTTGACATTGATCTGAAATTTAACAATGATCCAGCATTTGACATTGAGATGTAACTGATCTCCCATTTGACACTGATCTGCAATTGACGTGAAATTTGAGTAGGCCAGCTATGTAAACTCTGCAGATGCAAGAATAGGTCAGAAATTCAGTGTTCAGTGGTGAATCACAGACTTTCTGACTGACTAAAGCGTTTCACCTACATCTACAAGCCAGAAATGTGATGGAAATCTATCCCCATCCCCTGACAGGCCAGAAAACCAAATCAAACCAGACCATTTGATCTGTGTCCTATAAACCAAATACCACCTCCTCAAACATAAAGATGCACAATCACTGTCCACGCCCTCTGCTCCCAGAAACTCCCCAAAGCTCAGTGGTTAGCACTGCTGCCTCACAGTGCCAGGGACCTGGGTTCAATCCCCACCTCAGGCAACCGTCTGTGTGGAGTTTGCACGTTCTCCCCATGTCTGCGTGGGTTTCCTCCGGGTGCTCCGGTTTCCTCCCACAGTCCAAAGTTTAGGAGAATTGGCCATTCTAAATTGCCTGTAGTGTTAAGTACATTAGTCAGGGGTAAATGTAGAGGAATGGGTGTGGGTGGGTTGCTCTTCGGAGGGTTGTTGTGGACTTGTTGGGCCAAAGGGCCTATTTCCAGACTGTAGGGAATCTAATCTAATCTTCATCAAATGCAATTTCTCCAAACCAAAAATCCTTGTCACCCAGATCAAAATTTGTATGATTGCAGGATCATGACTTGCCTCCAACAACTTCTGCCTGACTATGTGAAAAGTGAGCAACGGAGTATTTCTTATGAGAGAGGTGGTAGGTGTGGAGTTCCTCCTGAGTAGAGGACAAGGTGGACATCACCAAATGTTATAAGGGAGGCGGTGACAACTGGGTGTTATATACATCCATCCTAAGCCAGCAAGCAGGATGAAATGGCTTTGCTGTGTTGGCCATTAGATAATATAGATAGCTAGGCTGAAGCCAGCATTAAATAATTGTACATTTATATTAACACAGATCATCATATTTCTCAGATATGTTTGCATGTTTATCCATTACAAGTGAACTTAAACAATGATCTAGCAAGTGTAGTATTGCAGTGCAGAGTCAATTACAATTGTAGAAAATAGAGTCAAGTTGGGAAATAGTTTTGGTGGAAGTGCCTGAGGCAGCAAATACCTCTCATTAATCTACGTGACACCTGTCTGCCCAGAAATATATCATTATCTCTGAGTCAAAATTCACAAATGTTGCAGGAATTCACCACATGCATTGCTACAGACCAGGAAGGTCAAAATACCAGACAGATTCAGAAGTGTGAAGAGAGATTGCATCAGTTAGGGGAATGAATGGGGAGGGATGGGGAATCTCCACTTCCAACGTGACTAGACATGTGAAATGCAGGAAGGCTATTCCCAATGGCCTGAGGGTACACAACCAGGGGTCTCAGTCTTAAGGGTATGGGTAAGCCATTTAGGACTGAGACGAAGAGACATTTCGACACACTGCTGATGGTGAAATGGTGGAATTCGCTGCCAGAGCCAGTGGCTGGGGCCAAAATGCTGTGTGCTTTCATAAAGGAGTTAGCTATGTTAGATTATAGTTCTGAGGGCTAAAGGGATGAAAAAGCATTGCGAGAAGCCAGGAACAGGGGGTACAGATTTGAATTTTAGATCAGAGTGGTGCTGGAAAAGCACAGCAGACCAGGCAGCATCCGAGGAGCAGGAAAAATCGATGTTTGGGGCAAAAGCCTGACAGATTTGGATGATCAGCCATGATTGAGTTGTTGCTCAGTAAAAATGAAGGTGGTGCTGAGCTGTTATAAGCATAGAAACCGAGCATGAGGGCAGGAGTAGGCTGGATGTAAACTTGCTTGCTGAGCCGAAAGGTTCGTTTTTAGATGCTTCAGGAGTAGGCCTTATGAACAATTATTCAGTGTTGATGCAGCACAGCAACACGCATGGCATTATCAATAGTTTTTATTTTGGGGTACATTCTCCTACTGGTCTCGGCTCTGCGTCAGTATCCCATCTTCCGATTGGAACGACCAGTAAGTGTACAGATGAGACGAAGATTGGTTGAGTTGGTAACAGTGAGGAACAAGGTCTTTGTTTGTGGGAGGCTGCAAATATGCTCTTCAGATGGGCAGATCAATAACAGATGGAATTTAACTTAATAAATGTGGAGGTACCTCATAGGAAGTAATAAGATGAGGGAGCACTCAATAAATGGTAGGGTGTTCAGAGCAACAGAAAAATGCTGGGGGTGCTTGTCCACAGATCCCTGAAGGGCAGGTTAACAGGTGAGTTAAGAAAACATATAGGGTACTTGAATTTTTTTCAGCTGAGGCAAAGATTATGAGAGCAGTTTGGTCATGTTGGAGTCAAACAAGGTTCTGGTTAGCCTATAGCTGGAGTACTGTGCGCAATGTTGGTCACCGCACTCCAGGAAGGATGTAATTACCCTGGAAGGGGTGCAGAGGAGATTCACTAGAATGTTGCCTCTGATTGAGTATTTGCTATGAAGAGAGACCGGAGAAGCTCAGATTGTTTTCCTTGGAGCAACAATGCTTGAGAAGAGATCTGATTGAGGTTATGAGGGACATGGACAGGTTGGATAGAAAGTAACTGTTAGACTTCATTGAAGCATCAAGAAAAAGGGGCAATTTTGAAGTGTTTAGAGGGTATTTGTGGAATGCAATTTTCACCCAATGTGTGTTGGGTGTCTGAAATGCACTGTAGTTGAGGTGGGAAATCTCACAACCTTTAAGAAGATGAGTACTTGAAATGTTGAAACTTTTTCAACGTTATGGAAGTAGTGTGGGAAAGTGGGACTGGTGTAAGGTGATACTGTCTTTTTGTTAGGATAGACCTGATGGGTCAAAGTGCCTCTTCTGTCTTGCATAATTAACCCTTAATGAGCTTGAGTTCATCCGAAGCTCTGTTGCACATATCCCCGACCATGCATCAACATTGGCTATGATCCAAGCATCCTGACTTATTCTTGTCATTCTTATGTTGCAATCCCTATGCTGTCCCACCCTTTCCTAACTCAACATGGAACAGACATAGACCATCAAACCTGCTCTGCCATTGACATAGATCACTGCTGATCATTGCTCTCAATGTTACTTTCCCAAACTTATATCCAAATCTCCTCATGCACATAGTCTCAATCATTTCTGAAATCTTCCTTATCTGCTGACAAGTCAATCAGGCTCATTTCTTTGGACATTGAATGTGGGTGTTGCACTTACTGCCACACCATAAGAGCCCTGGAAAAGTTGAAACTGTATGCTGCAGGAACCTGTAATTAGTCTCCAGTGACAAGATCAGATGAGAAATTCCAGAGAAATGGTTGGGTGTGCCGTGTTCCAGACAAGGGAGGCAGCACCAACTTGTATCCAATCCACTTTTGTCTCAAATTGGCGCAGCCTACAATGTTTTGAAATCTCAAATTGCATTTCCAACTTCGCGGTCGCTGAAGTTGAGGGTAGTGTCGAAGGGTGTTGCAGGTTACAGAGGGGCACAGATAATCTGCGGAGCTGGGCCGAGAGGTGGCAAATAGAGTTTAATGTGGAAAGGTGTGAGGTGATTCACTTTGGAAGGAGTAACAGGAATGCAAAGTACTGGGCTAATGGTAAAATTCTTGATTGTGTAGATGAGCAGAGAGATCTTGCATCTTGAATTCATAAACAGCCTTTCAGCTTTTCAGAAGCAACAGCACATGTTGCTGAAACAACTTAGTAGGTCTGACAGCATTAGTGGAAAGTAAGCAGAGTTAACACTTTGTGTCCAGTGATCCTTCTTCACTGTATCGAAACATCAACTCTGCTTTCTCTCCACAGATGTTGCCAGACCTGCGGAGTTTATATAGCACTTTCTATTCTTTTTTTCTGATTTTCAGCATCTGTCGTCCTTTTTTTCTTGTCTTCAACTTTTCCACAATGCCACATAAAACATTACTCAGATATAATTTCCCAATCAGCCAGTGTACAATTCCAACATTGCCTTGCTGCTCACATTAGCATTTTTCCACAAGGAATATTATTAGTGAACAAAGATGTCATTGTGTTGCTGGCAAGCCAATGTTGCAATCTGAGGAAATCCAGGATGAATTTGTTACCCCACACCCCTACTATACATTTTTTTTTCCCAAGTGTGTACCCAATTGTCTTTTGAAAGCTGCTATGGCAGACAGTACAAAGGAGGTTCACTAGATTACATCCACAAATGAGGGGTTTGCCTCATGAGGAGACATTGAGCAGTTTTGGCCTATATTATCTGGAGTTAAAATAAATCAATGGCAATCTTATTAATGTATATTAGGGGGCTGAGAAAGTAGATATAGAGAGGATGTTTCCCCATTCTCTCTAGAGGTCATACTTTGAGGCTAAAGCGATGGCAGATTTGAAACAGAGATGAAGAGAAGTTACTGGGGAATTGACTACCCCAGAGAGTGGGGGGGAGGGGGGTGGGGGTGGGGGCTGCTGGGACATGACTAACTTTAAGGAGGTGATAGATAGATTTTTAATTGCTAACAGGCAAAGGGTTATGGGGAGAGGGCAGGAAAGTTGAGTTGAGGCTGAGATGAGATCAGCCATTGACATAATAAAGGGTCAAAGGGCTGAATGGCCATCTCCTGTTCCTGTTTTCTTCAAACTGTAACAACGAGTGTAAGGAGATAGAGAATCACTAAATAAATATCTTTCATCTGTCTTCACACTGGAAAAAGACAGTGTTGTCAAGGAGAATGCTGAAATGCAGGCTACTAGATTCGATGGGATTGAGGTTCACAAGGAGGAGGTGTTATCAATTCTGGACAGTGTGAAATACATAAGTTCCCCTGCACCGGATGGGGTTTATCCTAGGCTTCTCTGGGAAGCCAGGAAGGAGATTGCAGAGCCTTTGGCTTTTGTCTTCATGTCATCATTGTCTACAGGAATAGTACCAGAAGATTGGAAGATGGCAAATGTTGTCCCCTTGTTCAAGAAGGGGGATAGAGACAACCTTGGTAATTATAGACCAGTGAGCCTTACTTCAGTTGTGGGTAAAGTGCTGAAAAATGTTATTAGACATAGGATTTATAATCATCCAGAAAGGAATAAGTTTATTCCTTTAACAAATTTATAGTTTATGTATTCTGGATAGTCAACACGGTTTTGTGAAGAATAGATCATGCCTCACAAATCTTACTGAGTTCTTTGAGAAGGTGACCAAATTGGTGGTTGAGAGCAAAGTGGTTGATGTGGTGGGTATGGATTTTAGTAAGGCATTTTATAAGGTTCCCCATGGTAGGGCGTTGCACAAAATACAGAGGGTGATTTAACAGTTTTGATAAGAAATTGGTTAGCTGTAAGAAGACAGAGGGTGGTGGTTGATGGGGAATGTTCATCCTAGAGTTCAGTTACAAGTGGTGTGCCACAAGATTTGGGGTCACTGCTGTTTGTCATTTCTATAAATGACCTGGATGAGGGTGTAGAAGGATGAGTTAGTAAATTTGCAGATGATGCTACGGTCTGTGAAGTTGTGGGTAGTGTCGAAGGATATTGCAGGTTACAGAGGGACACAGATAAGCTGCAGATCTGGGCCGAGAGGTGGCAAATGGAGTTGAATGTGGAAAGATGTGAGGTGATTCACTTTGGAAGGAGTAACAGGAATGCAAAGTATTGGGCTAATGGTAAAATTCTTGGTAGTGTAGATGAGCAGAGATCTTGGATCCCTGAAAGTTGCCACCCAGGTTGATAGGGTTGTTAAGAAGGCACATGGTGTTTTAGCTTTTATTGGTAGAGGGATTGAGTTTCAGAGCCATGAGGTTATGTTGCAGCTGTATAAAACTATTGTGTGGTGGCACTTAGAGTGTTGTGTACAGTTCTGGTCACCACATTATAGGAAGGATGTGGGAGTGTTGTAAAGGGTTCAGAGGAGATTTACTAGGATGTTGCCTGGTATGAAGGGAAGGTCTTATGTGGAAAAGCTAAGTGACTTGAGGCTGTTTTCATTCGAGAGAAGAAAGTTGAGAGATGAGTTAATTGAGACATATAAGATAATCAGAGGATTAGATCAGGTGGACAGTGAGAGCCTTTTTCCTCGGATGGCGGTGACTAGCACAAGGGGACAAAGCTTTAAATTGAGGGGTGATAGATACAAGGCAGATGTCAGAGGTAGTTTCTTTACTCAAAGGGTAGTAGGGGTGTGGAACGCCGGGCCTTCAACAGTAGTAGACTCGCCAACTTTAAGGGCATTCAATTGTCATTGGATAAACATATGAATGAAAATGGAATAGTGTAGGTTAGATGGTCTGCAGATTGGTTTCATAACGTCAAGGGCTGAAGGGCCTGTACTGCGCTATAATGTTCTATGTTCAATGTTCTAACTGGACCAACAGGCACTCCATCCCAAATCCTAACCAATCAATGTGGATACTTCCTGTACCCCTATGAGCAGATAAAGGTGAGAAGCTGTCCTTGTGTGATTGTAACAGCGCCCAGAACAGAAACGGTAGATGGTGAAGGTGTCTGTCGGTAGAAATGCTGCACTGATTTTGAACACGTTTAACCCAATCCCTGTTAATCAGCTGAGTCTCAGCGTAAACACAATGTCTGTCAATAATAAAGTGCAACGCTATGTAATGCACTTCGACATAATTTACGAATGAAATATATTTTTAGGAAAGGAAAAGATGGGAGCAGAAAGTGTCGATCGACTTCCAGATTTGATGATGACAAACGCCACAACAGAAGCAATGGCGGCCACTACTCCCACAAGCCCCAGCGATTGGGAAAGGTCTCTATCAGTGACGCAGGCATCGCCGCTCTCTGGGAGGGTGAACCAGGCGCACACGGACCCTTGTCAAGTTTGCCGACTGCAGCGCCTGCGCACTATGTGCCAGGCTGAAACAAGCGCGCGCATTTAAAGGGGAAAGAGATTGAAATGGAGGATGGGGAAGTTATTGGGAAAGGGGGAATCAAGATTGGCAGAAAGGTCAGGGTGGGGTAAGGGAATAGGAGGATACAGATGGCAGAGACCGGGGCATAGGATAGGAATTTAGGGGGAGTTTTGGGCTGCAGAGGTGTGGGATCAGGGTGATTGGGAATTGGAGTCATTTGTAGTTGGGCAAGGTTCAGGATGGGTGGGATAAGGAACAGGGGGCTTGGGACTTTGGGGGTCGTGTTTCCGGGTGTGTCAGGATTGGAAGTGTTAGGAGTCAAGGAGGGTTGGGGTCAGGACTTCAAGGTGTGGGGTTAGTAGTGGGGTGGAATCCAGGGGAGGAAGCACCTTCAGGACTTGAGAGAGAGGGTATGAGGAATTGAGGAATTATTGGGATTCGTAGAGGAGAATCGAATTGGGATGGGGAGATTGGGATTGGGGGAATGGGCATTGAGATTTCAAGAATATCAGGTTGGAAGATGTTGGAAGTTGGGGGAATCGAGACTGGGAAGGGATTGAGACTGGGATTGATCAGAATGTGGGGAGTTTAGGATTTGTGGGGATCGAAATTAAAGGAAGAGATTGAAATTAGGGATGATCGAGGGTGGGGAAGATTGGGTTTTGAGTGGTCAGGATTGCAGGCAAGGATCAGCATTTAAAGGGATCAGGATTAGGATAAATGAAAGGATCAGGATTGAATGAGGAGCAGGACTGGGTGGGAAGGGACTGAAATTGGGAATTGTGATTGGGAATTGGACTGTGAGGGTTTGGATTTGGGGATAATCAAGATAGTGGGAATGGGTGATTGGGATTGGAGCAAAGAACTGGGATTGATGTGATTGGGATTGTGGGGATATTGCAATGAGGTGGAATGGATCAGGCTTGGGGGAAATGCAGTTTTGGAGAAATTATTGGGACAATGAGGGATTCCTTTGCAGGGTGATTGGAATTGAGGGGGATTGGGAGAAGGGATCAGAATTGGGGAACAGTTTGGGAGGATCAGGATTAGGTGAGTGATTGATATTGGAATGGTGATGGGATTGGGGGATAAGGATTTGGAGAGAAGAGATTGGGATTTTGGGGGGAAGTCTTTGAGATTTGGGAAAGATTGTTGAGATTGGGGAATCAGTATGAGCAGGAGATTGGGATTGAATTGGAATCTTGGAATGGAAGAGATTGGGGAGAAAGGGATTAGTATAAGCAAAGAGACCGGGACTAGGGGAGAAGTTTGGGGCTGGAGACGGGATATGAATTGGGATTGGAGTAGGATGCAATAGGGCAGAGTTCAGGATGGGTGGGATCGGGTTTAGATTGAAGTGGGACTAGGAGGACATGTTTAGAGAGGGTGTGGGTCAGGACTAGAGTTGATGGGACTCTAAAGGGGCCAAGAATTGAGGGTATGGGGAACAGGGAGCTGGGAGAGTGTTTCAGGAAAAGGATGGAATGTGTTGCAAGAGGGGACCTCTCCTCTCTTCCCACTCTGCATTTTTTCCTCTCCTCCCACCAGACTCCCAACTCTCACCTTCTCCCAATCCCCTTGTCTGTACTCCCCAAACATTCCCTCCTCCTCCTCATGGCTCCTGTCTCTCTGCCACGGAACATTGTCACTTTTTTGGGGGGATTAGCAGTAGGGCCACAGATGCATGTATCAGCAAACAATGTGCACCTGAAAGAAAGGAGTCAAAATGTCTGCATCCCACCCTGGGCTGGGATGGGATGTGAGCTCTGACAAACAGAGGAAGCCTGGTGACAGGAGGCCAGAACATGGGGTCGTCCTGTAGTAACACCCTTCTGCCTGTGTGCGGCACTGTTGCTCCACTGAAAGCAACACAGAAATACTTGATTGTTGGGCATCTCCAATGAGCATCCAAATGTCCAGTTACTGCTGGTTACTTTCCCAAATTTGTCTCTCAATATCACGCAAAATCTGGATCCGTGGCTCGCCTCGGTTTGCCTCCACAGAGGGTCATTTCTGAACAGCAGGTTTGCTTTTCAACGCTCCACTGAAAAGTGGAACAGCTGATGCACCTCACTTCCAATCCATTGCCATTGTTAATTCCAATCAGTCAACTTTGGGCTTCGAAGAGACTCTATTGATCAGGATGCCAAAGCAACATCTGGCACTGACGGTAAGACAAATGAGCAGAATTGTGGGTGGCACGGTGGCACAGTGGTTAGCACTGCTGTCTCACAGCGCCTGAGACCCGGGTTCAATTCCCGCCTCGGGCGACTGACTGTGTGGAGTTTGCACGTTCTCCCCGAGTCTGCGTGGGTTTCCTCCCACAGTCCAAAGATGTGCAGGTCAGGTGAATTGGCCGTGCTAAATTGCCAATTAGGTAAGGGGTAAATGTAGGGGTATGGGTGGGTTGCGCTTCAGCGGGTCGGTGTGGACTTGTTGGGCCGAAGGGCCTGTTTCCACACTGTAAGTCTAATCTAATCTAATTAAGTCATTCAGCCCATCAGATCTGCTGTGCCAATCAATTAGATCATAGCTGCTTTCATAATCCTGATGAAGGGCTTATGCCCGAAACTTTGACTCCTCAGATGCTGCCTGACCTGCTGTGCTTTACCAGCACCACACTCTGATCTCCAACATCTGCAGTCCTCACTTTCTGCTGTTTTAATAATCCTCAATGGTCACGTGGGAGGCTGGATGGACACAGCAAGCCAGGCAGCGTCAGGAGGTGGAGAACTCAACATATCGGGTGTAATAATCCTCAAGTCCACTTCTCTGCTTTTTCGCCACAAACCTTTGCTCACAACCTTTTCCCCACACCTCTCTGATAGTTTCAGACATACTTCTGTGGCAGAACAGACAAGTTAATGTTTCAAGTTGGGTCTCTCTGTTTAAAACTGGAAGTCATTTTAGTTAAAGCATAATTACAAAACGAGAGCTGAAGTGGGGAAGGTATAGGAAGGACATTGTGAAACGTGAAAGGATTCAGAAAATAGTTACAAAGGTGTTGTCCAGGTTGAAGAGTTTGAGCTATAGAGAGAGGCTGGGGCTTTTTTCCCTGGAGTGTTGGGGAGGTTGAGGGGTGACCTTATAGAGGTTTGTAAAATCATGAGGGGCATGGATAGGATAAATAGATAAAGTCTTGTCCCTGGGGTGGGGGAGTCCAGAACAAGAGGGCATAGGTTTAGGTTGAGAGGGGAAAGATATAAAAGGGACCTATGGGGCAACTTTTTCACACAGAGGGTGGTGCGTGTGTGGAACGAGCTGCCAGTGGTGGAGGCTGGGTACAATGACAGCATTTAAAAGGCATCTGGATGGGTATACGAATAGGAAGGGTTTGGAGGGATATGGGCCGGGTGCTGGTAAGTGGGACTAGGATAATTTTTGGATATCTGATCGGCATGGATGAAATGTACCAAAAGGTCTGTGCTGTGCATTTTATGACCCTATATCAGAAAACAAAGAAAAAGGTGCTTACTTAGTGATTCGGAAATGTTTGAATGAGAGAAGTGATATTAGCATCTAAAAGCTGAGGAGTAGAGATCACTGCTTAAATCTTGGGGACCACGCATTTAAAACAGAGATTAGGCCTAGTTTTATTGAATCAAAAAAGACGATGAGTTCTTGGAATTCTCTTCCGGAATCGGTGATGAAAGCGTGGCCGTTTGTTCACCTAGACTGATTGTTATCCACTCCTTTGTCTGTCCAACTGTTATTCTCTCTCTCTCTCTCTCTTTGGGCTCTATCTTTCCACCTATCATTGACTCCTTACCCCTACCCTATCCTCTGCACAAAGAGCAACATTTTCCTTGCTATTTCCTGGCCATCGGTTCTGAGGAAGGGTCACTGAACCTGAAACGTAAATGCTGCCAGACCTGCTGAGCCTCCTCAGTAATTTCAGTTTTTGTGTCCTATTTCCACTGTCCACGTTCTTTCAGTTTTTATTTGGTAAAAGCAGAGTTTTGGACTATTTCTAGGGCAGAATTGGATAAGTCATCGTTGAGCAAAGTGGGATAAAGGTTACCGGGGTCAGAATGAAGATGGATTTGAAGGAACCCTGAAACCAACCATGATCTAATGAGATAGCAGGGCCAGTTCAAGGGGCTGAACGGCCTCCTGCTTCCACCTGGTGACACTCCAAAGTCGGAGCGAGTTCAGTCGGCACTCAAGTCATGCCATGCTCCAAACCAAAACAGTCAAAACCAAAGATGTCAACCATCCCATCAGTGCTGATGGAGGGACCCAGATCTGATCACTCACCCATGCTTTCTCCCTCCCCCTCAAATCCACTGATCCTGTCAGCCCACAATGAGGAGAAAAGGTAGGAGCTCTGAGATTATTACAGAACTCACTATTATGGCAAAGTTGTTACAGAATTTTGGATAGATGGAATAAGATCAAACCCTATTCCAACTTAATGTCTGGTCCACTGATGTCTTTAAGGGAAGCAAATCTGCCTACACACGACTCCAGACCGACGTGTTAACTACTCTCTAAGCGGGTAACAGAACAGAACAGAACTCTGTCTCCAACCAGCTGAAAGCTGTAATGAAGGAAAATGCTGATTGTCAAAGGGAGCAACATTGTGCCTGTAATAAGCATCACAGTCCCAATGAACAATTGCCCTGACTGTCAGAGGGAACAGTACTCCCAAGGTGTCGAGTCAGCATTACAGGACCTCCACAACCACCTGAAGAAGGTGCGGCGTTCCAAACGTTAGCGCTTCCAAATAAACCTGTTGGACTGTAACCTGGGGGTTGTGTGATTTTTTTAATTTTGGGAGAAAGTGAGGACTGCAGATGCTGGAGATCAGAGCTGAAAATGTGTTGCTGGAAAAGCGCAGCAGGTCAGCCAGCATCCAAGGAGCAGGAGAGTCGACGTTTCGGGCATGAGCCTGAAGAAGGGCTCATGCCCGAAACGTCGATTCTCCTGCTCCTTGGATACTGCCTGACCTGCTGCGCTTTTCTAGCAACACATTTTCAGCTCTGATTTTTAATTTTGTCCTCCCCAATTCAAAGCTGGCACTTCCAAATCCCAGTGACTCATTCAAAGGAAACAACACTCTTGATTTGTTTTTTTATTGCAAAGATAAATTCATAAAGAAATTTGGATGTAAATACACAGTTATAAAGCAGTTCAGTGCAATGATTTCAAATCGAGAATATAATCGTTGGATCTGATATTGCCTACGTTTGGGAAAAAACCAAAGACATTTCTTTCTCACGCAGGACACTATTTACATACATTGAGGCAACGAGACATTCTGATAGCTGAATGGATGCCACTGTACTTTTGCAGACGGATCATAAACAGTGGTCTTTCCCCATTGCCCCTTGGCAGTAGCTGCCCCAACCTTTAGCGCATCCCCCAGCACCTAGTCTCGGACTTTGGAATGTGCCAATCTGCAACGCCCGGTCAGGGTCCCACTGAGTTGATGGTCCTCCAGACACAGTCAATGCTTGTCACAGAGGGCATCATAGAACATAGTACAATACAGCGCAGTACAGGCCCTTTGGCCCTCGACGTTGCGCCAATCCAAGCCCACCTAACCTACACTAGCCCACTATCCTCCATATGCCTATCCAATGCCCGTTTAAATGCCCATAAAGAGGGAGAGTCCACCACTGCTACTGGCAGGGCATTCCATGAACTCACGACTCGATGAGTAAAGAATCTACCCCGAACATCAGTCCTATACCTACCGCCCCTTAATTTAAAACTATGCCCCCTCGTAATATCTGACTCCTGGGGAACAGACCGTACAGCACACAGTCCCACTTCATGGAGCTTCTCGGGACGAAACTCAATACAAAGCACAGCATCTTCCTCCAGACTTCCTTGAGCAGAGGCACATTCCAGTAGGAGATGTGTGACAGTCTCTAATCCCCGCAGCCACTTTGAGGTGAGACACAGACCAACTGGGAAGGATCTCATAGGTGGTGCCCTTCCCACCACTAGCCACTGTCCAAGGGCCTGTGCCTGTTGGAAAGTTCTGGTGATGAGGCGTTCTGCCCAATGACTTTGACAGCCTGCTCAGGAAACCACGTGACAGGACCCGGCCTCTGCTTTTCCCTCAGGATCTCGAGGACGCCACGTGCAGACCACTTCCTAACAGAGTGGTGGTCAAAGGGTAGTCTTTCACAAAATTTTCCACAAGGGACGATTACTTGGAGTGTTCCACAGCAACAAGGCCAATCCCATCCTTCGCAAGCCCTTGGACAGGTCGAACCTCAGTACACAGTGACACTGGGCGTTTGCGTACTGAGGGTCTATGCACTGCTTGATACAGCCACACACAAAGGTGGCCATCAGGGCGAGGGTGGTGGTGGTGGTGGGGAAATTCATTCCCCCGCTTATCCAGATCTTTGTACATGGAGTCCCTACAAACCCTGTCCATCTTAGACCTCCCGATGAAGTGGAAGATGGTAACGGTGCAGGTTCTGGGAACAGGCCTGTCCTGCGCCACATACAACAACAGAGAGAGCCCCTCACATCTGATGGCCAGGTTTTTACCCGCAATGGAGAGGGAGCAGACCTCCCAAAAGCACTGTTTCTGCCTCATCTTGGTCATAAGCTCCTCCCAAGTTTCTTCAGGCCCTCCGAACGGGATTCCCAGCACCTTCAGGTAATCCATCCTGACAGTGAAGGGGATAAAGGATCAGTTGGACCAGTTCCCAAAGAACATGGCCTCTCCCTTGCCTTTATTCCCCCTTGGCTCCTGAGGCCAGTTTGGGGTGCTGCCTGACCTGCTGTGCTTTTCCAGCAACACACTCTCAACTCTGGTCACAGATTCCCATGGGTCTGTGCACTGACAGTGGATCCAAGCAGAAACCAGTGATGTCATCCATGTACAGGAAGGCCTTAACCTGCAGGCCCCCACTGCCTGGAATAGTCATCCACTCAGGTTCGCAGCATGCCTGATGGACTCAGCAAAGGGATCTAGACAACACCCAACAAGGCAGGAGAGAGTGGGCAGCCCAGCCTGACTCCGGATCTGATCGGGAAGTTTTCTGATTCTCACTCATTGATTCGGACCACACTAACGATGTTGGTGGAGAGCAGTCGGATCCAATTGCAGACTCTCTCCCCCAAAGCCCATTTTAGAGAGCACGTTCTACACCTAGGGGTGTGATATCGGGTAAAAGGTCACCTTCTGGTCCAGGCTGATGAGGCAGACACATAACCCCATGCACTGCATGAAGGCGATCATAGCTGTGTGGAGAGTGGGTCACTCAGAGACTGTCCTGTATGTAGGCGATTGTATCCGTGTGGAGCCCGAGACTCTCAGAGACTGTCCTGTATGTGGGCGATCGTATCCGTGTGGAACGCGGGTCCCACAGAGACTGTCCTGTATGTAGTCGATCATATCCATGTGGACCGCGAGACTCTCAGAGACTGTCCTGTATGTGGGCGATCGTATCCGTGTGGAACGCGGGTCCCACAGAGACTGTCCTGTATGTAGTCGATCATATCCATGTGGACCGCGAGACTCTCAGAGACTGTCCTGTATGTGGGCGATCGTATCCGTGTGGAACGCGGGTCCCACAGAGACTGTCCTGTATGTAGGTGATCGTATCCGTGTGGAGCGTGAGACTCTCAGAGAATGTCTCCTATGTGGGTGATCGTATCCGTGTGGAACGCGGGTCCCACAGAGACTGTCCTGCCCAGTACAGCACAGGTGTGGTCAGGGTGACTCACCGATTCCAGAGCCGACCTAATCTTTTCGCAATGACCTCAGACTGGATTTTGTAATCTGCACTCAGCAATCAGATTGGTCATCCATTTCTAATTTCCTCCTGTATTCTCTTCCTTCTGTCATTTAAGGTGATGATGCCTTTCCTCGTAGATTTGTACATTGCTACCTGACCAGAAGCACCCTGTCATTAACCTTGAGTAGGTCCTGACCAACCATGCCCCATAGAGCTGAACGAAAGTCAGCTGGTTAGCCATCCCTTCCAGGAGTTGTATTCTTTTTTAAGAAGCCAAGGGCTCTGTTGAGCTCATCCAGAGATAGCGGCTGGTCCAGCCTTTTCCCCTTCCGTGCTGTCCTCTGCGATCGTGGTCATGGCCGACTGTGAGGCTGCACTGTCTGGGTGCTTCATGTCTTGAGTAAAAGGATATGTTGGTGTCAGACTGAGGTGGCATTACCGAACCAGGAGTCCCTTCTGCATGCCTTTTTAGAGTTTGGACACTTGTGCCCATCTCTCTCTCTCTCACCTTCTGAACAGCTTTGTAGAAGAAACTTCCCCTTGACCGCTCCCAACGTCGGCCCAAGGAGGGGCTTCACAGTCCTCCAACCCTGTCCAATCCCTTTTGAGACCCTCATTGCTTTCTGGGGTCAATGGTTTCATGTTCGGCTTCCACCTTCCCATGCCTGCCCTCTGGTCTTGCTGCAGTGAGAGTCGGCCAGCAGGAAGCAGCGGTCAGAGAAGGGCATTGGCTTGAGGCCGGTGGATTGGACTGAGATAGTGCGGGACGCAAACAGGAATTCTATCTTTGAACCGTCTGCGGAGGGGGGAGGTTGGGAGATATCATGCAGCTTGGTGACCGTTTCCATCAGGAATCTGGAGCCCAGTTTGCTGTCTGCCCCTCCATACCCACTGCAGGCCGCTCACTCACATGTGGGCGGCACGGTGGCACGGTGGTTAGCACTGCTGCCTCACAGCGCCAGAGACCCGGGTTCAATTCCCAACTCAGGCGTCTGGACTGTGTTTGCACGTTCTCCCCGTATCTGCGTGGGTTTCCTCCGGGTGCTCCGGTTTCCTCCCACAGTCTCACAGGTGAATTGGCCATAAATGTAGGGGAATGGATGGGTCGTGCTTCGGCAGGTCAGCATGGACTTGTTGGGCCGAAGGGCCTGTTTCCACACTGTAAGTAATCTAATCTAATCACTATGTACAGCTGAAGAGGGGGGGCTTACATGTTACCAAGTCTGAGGGGGGCGTTTTTGAAGGATGCACCCACCCTCCACTTCCTTAACATCGGAGATGGTGACATTGCCTCCTCCCAGCTGGGCCGGAGGGACGGCTGTCATACCGCCCATGACTCCATCAGCCCGGCCACCTCCTGATGACGGCCCTCTGCCCGGGATGTTGGTTCTCCTGCTCCTCGGATGTTTCCTGACCTGCTGTGCTTTTCCAGTACCGCGCCCTCGGCTCTGACCACCAGCATCTGCAGTTCCCCCCTTCCTCACACTTCCCGCAGCTACTGAGTATCCGGCATTCCTGTAGAGGGACACTTTGACGTTGGCCAGGGAATCCAATGTGGAAGCGCACCGAGGTGCAGGGAACAGCACTCTAACATTTATTTAATTTTTTCAAAATGTGCTGTATTCATAAAAAATGTCTTTAACTATATATATATATTACATACACATATCCCCAACTGCAGTTTGATTCTGTACAGTAGCATATTAAGGAAACATTGGATTCTCTCTCAATCCAAAGGCCTCTCCTATCTTTACAAGACTATATCTGTATACATTTGAGGCACCGGGAGGGGCTGGTAACTGAACAGACCTCCACTCAACTTCAGCAGAAAGACCTCAGACAGTGGTCTTTCCCCACTGCCCCTTGGTGGCAATTGCCCCAAGCTTTAATGCATCCCTCAGCACAGAGTCCTGAATCTCGGAATGTGCTAGTCCGCAACAGTTGGTCAGGGCCAACTCCATGTTCTGGAAGACCAGCAAGCTTTGGGCAGGCTAAAGAGTGTCTCTCACTAAGTTGATGGTCCTTCAGACACAGTCGACACTGTGCGTGTCCCTGGAAACAGACCGTATAGCACACAGAGTCCCACGTCACAGAGCTGCTCAGGACGAGCCTCAGCACAAACCCACTATAACTTCCTCCAGACTGCCTTTACTAAGGAGATGTGTGACAGTCTCTAAGCCCCACCGCCACTTGGAGGGCAGCGTGAGGTCACACGGGCAGTGCCCTTCTCCCCACCAGCCAAGCGATGCCTTGGTGCTTGTTGGAAAGTTCTGGTGATGAGGCGTTCTGCCGAATGATGTTGCTCAGGGAACCACAGGACAGGATCTGGCCTCTCCCTGTCCCTCAGGGTCTCGAGGACGCTATGTGCTGACCACTTCCTGATGGACTGGTGGTCAGAGGTGGGTTTCTCTTTGCAAGTTTCTCCACGAGGGATAGGTGATACGGAATGGTCCAACCACTTGGAGCAGCAATGTGTCCAATCCCACCCTTCACAACCCCAGGGACAGGTAGGAGCTCAGTACGCAGTGACACTTGGTGTTGGCGTAGCAAGAATCTACACACAGCTTGATGTGGCCGCACACAAAGTGGCCATCAGGCTGAGGGAGGCGTTGGGGATGTTCATTCCCCCCTTATCCAGAGCTTTGTACATGGAGACCCTCCAGACCCTGTCCATCTTACACATTCAGATGAAATGGGGGATGGTTCAGGTATCTGAAACAGCACAGTCTCGGGGGGATGGGCCAGACAGGTATCAAGTACAATGAGACAGAGAGTACCTCACACCCGACGACCAGGTTTTTACCCTCAATGGGGTGCTCCCAAAGGACCAGTTTCTGTTTCACTTTGACAATGCGCTTCTCCTGACACTTAATGCACACACCGGCCCCTCTGTGCCCTATCTTCAATGCCTTCAGGTAATCTGTGCTGATGGTAAAGGGAGCTGAAGGATTGGTCAGCACAGCTTCCAAAGATCAAGGCATGACCTCACGTGACACCAGGTTACAAGCCAACAGGTTGAATTGAAGTCATCGGCTTCAGATTGCTTCTCCTTCGACAGATGAGGGGGAATTTGCCAGGACCTGACAAAGGTGCAGGTGCCAAAAGCTAGTGATTTCAAATAAACCCATTGGACTATAACCTGGTGTGGCAAGACTTAAAAATTTGTCCACTCCAGCCCAACACCAGCATCTCCAAATCAAAACCAAAGAGCTTTGATTTACCTTGGCCTCGCAGGCCAGTTCATTGCATTGCCAGTGAATGGTTACAGTGACTGTCAGATGGAACTGCACCCTGTCAGTCTCCAATCGGCGTTACAGTCCCAGTGACTGTTACAGTGACTGTCAGAGGGAACTGAACTCTGTCAGTCTCCAATCTGCGTTACAGTCCCAGTGACTGTTACAGTGACTGTCAGAGGGAACTGCACCCTGTCAGTCTCCAATCGGCGTTACAGTCCCAGTGAATGTTACAGTGACTGTCAGAGGGAACTGCACCCTGTCAGTCTCCAATCAGCGTTACAGTCCCAGTGAGAGAGCGCTGTTGTGTTGTGGTACACCAGGAAGAGCGGATCAGTCAGTGAGTGGATGAGGGAGCGGTGTGAGGTTCTCTGAGCGGAGCCAACATGTTACTGACCATTACCGTGCTCGCTGCCTGTCTGCTGCTGCCCGCGGGTGAGCATCTCCCTGCTCCTGTCGCTGCTGTGACCCACCCCTCTCGGCTGGGAGGAGGGGGGGACGGGTTTCTGCTGCTCCCACACTCAGCCCCTCTGCTGACCGGCTTCTCTCTGTTTCTCTCCTTTCAGTCGAGCCCCAGACTTTTGTGATCACGGCGGAGAGTTCGATTAACGTGACCGCCGGAGACACCGCCAACTTCACAGTGAAGCCGTCCGCTGCCGTGAGGAGTGGGAACTGGGAATTCATGAGCAAGAGTGTTGGTCTGTGGATCGGTTCATCTCCTTCTGTCAGCAATGAATATGCATCCAGGGCTGAGATTCTCACACCCAATGGATCTCTGCTGTTGAAGTCAGTGACAAGCTCAGACAGTGGGGTCTACACCGTTGCCATGATCCCCGAAGTAGGGGATCAAGCATCGAAGACTATCACCCTGCATGTACTTGGTAAGAAGTTACTATTGACCGGGGATTGGCTGGGATGGGTGGGGGGCTCTATCAGTTACACAGAGAGAGACCCTCTCCCCTTCCATTGCCCTGATGCATGTTTTACAAAGGGAGAAACGCAAAAGCTTCGCTGCAATTACCCTCAGCTCCTGTTCCCACACCCAACGCCACCCTCAGGGACTGTGCCCACCACACCGGAGGGCGTTGGCTGCAGAGGAATGGGGCAGCTCAGCTGTACGCGCCACCTGCCCACCCACCCACACACACCTTCTTGCCCCTCCCTGCCTTCCTCCACCACCTGGGACAAACCTATCCCCTACCCACCCCCACCCCAGGGCTCCAAATTTCTGTGCCCTCCCCCTCACCACCTCTCCCACCCAGCCTCCTTTCCAGGTGAGGGTGCCAAGCTGAGGTCCCGGTGGTTGGGCACCGTTTTGTGGCATCCTGGCCCGCACTTTGTCCCTCTGCCGACAAACCAGAAGGAGACGCAGTGTTCAAAAGTGCAGTTCCTGTTGTGGCGTTGCAAGTGCAGTGGTTAAATAGTAGAGTCTTCAATGCTTTGTGACATGGATTGAAGAGTGGGTCTTGGCTAGGTCCGCAGTAATATCCCCAAACTCTTCACTGGAACAGTGCGACAGGATTTTATTTTCATAGAGGGTGTAAATTGTCTGTCTTAACCCAGTACTTCTGCAATTCAGCACTCCCTGAGTGTTGTACTGAACTGTCAGTCCTGTTTTCTGTGTGGAAGTTTCAAGATTGGAAACTACAGGGTTCTAACTGGGGGGTGGAAATTAGCCACAATTGTAGATAGGATAGTGAAGAAGGCATTTGGTATGCTTTCCTTTATTGGTCAGAGTATTGAGTTGGGAGGTAAGGCTGTACAGGACATTGGTTAGGCCACTTTTGGAATAATGCGTGCAATTCTGCTCTCCTTCTGATTGGAAGGACATTGTGAAACTTGAAAGGGTTCAGAAAAGATTTACAAGGATGTTGCCAGGGTTGGAGGGTTTGAGCTACAGGGAGAGGCTGAACAGGCTGGGGCTGTTTTCCCTGGAGCATCGGAGGCTGAGGGGTGACCTTATAGAGGTTTGCAAAATCATGAGGGGGCATGGGTAAGGTAAATAGACAAGGTCTTTTCCCTGGGGTGGGGGAGTCCAGAACTAGAGGGCATAGGTTTAGGGTGAGAGGGGAAAAATTAAAAAGGGACCTAAGGGGCAACTTGTCACACAGAGGGTGGTACGTGTATGGAATGAGCTGTTACAGGAAGTGGTGGAGGCTGGTACAATGACAACATTTAAAAGGCATCTAAATAGGTCTGTGAACAGGAAGGTAAGCAGGGATATGGGCCAAGTGCTGGCAAATGGGACTAGATTAGGTTAGGATATCTGGTTGGCATGGATGAGTCAGACCAAAGAATCTGTCTCCATGTTATACATCTCTTATGACTATGACTCTAATTAGCATGGTGAAGAGTTCAGTGGGTGCTCCAGTAACCTTTCACCCTGTGCATATAGAAATGAAATGACTTGGAAAAGGACAATAATTTGATATCTCCAATCACCAGTGATACAGATAGAATCACTCTTTCTTCAAACATACACAGCCCAAGTATCACACCATATATGTAGTTTGCGGAGTTGGTTTCTGATTCCTCAGATGAGTCAGCTGTCTCCAATGCATATTGACGTACATCTCAGCAAAGTAAAAATATGTTGTGTGAAGCCCTGATTGAAGTGTAGTCAGCAGTTGGGACGATGGGAATTATTTTCGGACTGGTATTTGATGAGAAATCCTGTATGGGATGAACCTAACAGTAAACACGGCATCTCCCAGCCACAACTCCAGTCCCTCATTCGAGGTAAAGGCACAATGGGAGATTTAGAGGTTTAATCCTCATGAACAATTCCCATTACGGACACTTGATCCAAATATGTTCATCGTGCTGGACACAATGGTTGGTGAAGGGATGTTTAAGACTTTATCGGACACATCAAGCCAGTTTTACCTTCAAAGTATTTCCACCTTTTGTTCCATACCCAGCTCTGTCAGCATAATGTTATCAATAGATTTGCAGAATAAACCTACCTGTTACTGTACATGTACTATACAGAGGAAACTCTGCCATTCTGCGTCGAAGGGTTGAGTTTAGAGTGTTGATTTCTAGCAATACATCCAAGGGATTGAAATGGATATGAATGTTTTGGTCGTAAAATGCACTCTTGAAACAGAAAATTTATAATAATTGCACGTTTACAAGTGCTCGCTGTAGCGGTCAGGTAAAGAGAGCTGGAAAATATTGTTATTTGGCACTGAGAAATCTCAGTAGACTTCAAAGTCTATCCACAGCTCTGAAAAAAAACTGACAAGCCACAGTCACCAGGGAAAAGTTAGAAATATGATTGCTGTGGTTCACTCAGGCACAGGACCCGATGATCTGCAGCGTCAGAAAATAAGTGTATATGGTGAACTTATCTCTCAAAATACCTTAGCTCCAGGATGAATTCAAGTGGACTATTCTTACTCAAGGAAGAAAGGAGATGGAAAGTCTTCAGGGTAATTGCTGGAAGCCTTTATTAGGGTTGTTAGTCAGAAAATAATCAAGCACGGTGAACATGGTTTTATGAAAGGGGAATTTAGTGGGATTATCTGAAGAAGTATCAAGTTGGGATAAAAGGCAACACGCTGATGAATTTTCAACTTCGAGACGGTTAGAAAGGAAGTTCTAATGAAGGATTTTGAACAGTTATGGGTTAAACTAACAAAGCAGAAATCCACCCCCGGGTGGATTACTCCAGGTAAACTGGTGTCAGGTAAAGAATATCAAGGAGTTAAGCGTGTGGCGCAGGGGGGAAATGGGGCATTGGCACATGGCTAGGGGAGAGCGAAACTGTTCGAATGGGACGGGCTTCACTTGAACCGTGCTGGGACCTGTGTCCTGGGCGACTTGATGGAGTCGTGCTGCTGTCGAGAGAAAGTTTTAAACTAAGTGGAGGGTGAGAGGGGAGAGAAGAAAGGAACTGTTAGCTTTCAAAGCAAAAGTATATGGCAGCATTTCCAGGCCACTATTTAGATAGTGACACCCAGAGTGAGGCAGCAGGGACGGAGTGTGTCGTATGAAAACATATGAAGCATATAAAAAACAGGAGGCAAGAGGGAATATGGTTAAAAGGCAAAAATAATGGCTGTTTACTTGAACGCGCGTAGTATTCAGAACAAAATAAATGAATTATTGGCATAAATAGAGGTTTCATGGGAATGATCTTCTAACCACTACAGAGACATGTTTACAATGAGATCAAAACTGGGATGTTGAAAGGGGTGTGACTTTTCCAAAAGGCAGGCAGGATGGAAAGGCTAGAGGAGCAGTTTTGTTCATACAAGATGGGATAAGGACGAGAAATAATCTTGGATTGGACTGCGTAGAATCCATAGGTGCAGAAGTGAAAAATTGCAAGGGGGGAGAGGACATCGGTGGGATTAACAGTGTTAATACTGTAGAACAGAAAATAAGTTGGGAAAGAATGAAGGTATGTAAAAAAAAAGGCAGTGCGTGTGTTGTTGGTGACTTCAATCTTCATGTAGATTAGAGAAATAAACCTGGCACTTGGAAAAAGTCAGACTGTATGCGGGACACTTTCCTCGAACAAAATATAATGGACCCAAACATGAATCAGGTGCCCTTGGATCTGGTAATGTGTAATGAGGCAAGTTTAATAAATGATCTCATAGCAAATGATCCACGAGGGAATAATGCCCATGACATGGTGGAATGTAGCATTCATTTTGAGAGGGAGGAACTGGATTCGGGACCAACTGGGCCAAACTTAAATCAAGTTAGTTATGTCGGGACAGGGGAAGAGTTGGCTGGAGTGGACGAGGGAAGGAGGTTAGCAGAAAAGATGGCTGAGGAACAATGGCTGCTGTCTAACAAAAGAGGTGGCATAGTGGCTCAGTGGTTAGCACTGCTGCCTCACGGCGTCAGGGACACAGGTTCGATTCCAGCCTCAGGCGACTCTCTGTGTTGAGTTTGCGCATTCTTCCTGTGTCTGCATAGGTTTCCTCCGGGTGTTCTGGTTTCACCCACAGTCCAAAGGTGTGTGGATTGGGGTGGACTGGCCATGGTAAACTGTCCCATAGTGTCCAGGGATGTGCAGGTTAGAGTGGATTGGCCATACTAAATTGTCCCATAGTGTCCACGGATGTGTAGGTTAGGGTGAATTGGCCATGCTAAATTGCCACATAGTGTCCAGGGATGTGCAGGTTAGGGTGGACTGGCCATGGTAAGTTGTCCCATAATGTTCAGGGATGTGTAGGTTAGGGTGGACTGGCCATATTAAATTGTCCCATAGTGTCCAGGGATGTGTAGGTTAGGGTGGACTGGCCATGGTAAATTGTCCCATAGTGTCCAGGGATGTGTAGGTTAGGGTGGACTGGCCATGGTAAATTGTCCCATAATGTTCAGGGATGTGTAGGTTAGGGTGGACTGGCCATATTAAATTGTCCCATAGTGTCCAGGGATGTGTAGGTTAGGGTGGACTGGCCATGCTAAATTGTCCCATAGTGTCCAGGGATGTGCAGGTTAGGGTGGATCGGCCAAACAAAATGTCCCATAGTGCCCAGGGATGTGTAGATTAGATCAAGGGAAATGTAGAGTGAAAGGGTGGGGAATGGATCTGGGTGGGATACTCCTCAGAGGGTCAGTGTGGACTTGTTGGGCCAAATGGCCTGTTTCCACACTGTAGTGATTCTGTGGTTCTATGATTGTTCAGGATGAAAAGCAAAAAACAAAAAGCCGAGTCACGAAGGATTCCAGGAAGGGGACAAACCAGCCAGGGTTAAACAAGGAAGGTAAGGAGAGTATTAAATAAAAAAAAATACAGCCATGATTAGCAAACTAGAAGACAGGGATTGTTTTAAAAATAGGCAAAACTAGGCTAAAACGTAATCTATGAGAAGGTAAACAATGACAGTAAACTCAAAAGTAACATAAAAATTGATAGTAAGTGCTTCTTAAAATATCCAAAGAAAAGAAAACGGAATCCAAAATGAATATAAGTCCCTGAAAAAATGAGGCCGGGGAGATTATAAAATGGCAGAGAGGGTTAATTCAAAATTTACATCAGTCTAAATACTAAAGGCCACAATAACGTTCCAAAATAATTAATGGGCTAAAGCAGGAGATAAATAAATACAATAACAATAACTAAAGACCGATAAGTTCACTGGATGGAATGTTTCTCAGATATTAAAGGAAGTGGCGATAGAGTTAGTGGATAAACTGACAGTAATCTTCCATCATCCTTTGCTTCCGGAAATTGGAGAACTGCTGATGTAATGCACCGTTATTAAAAGTTAACTGTAGGCCAGTTAGCTTCATACCTGTCACTGGGAGAATGCAACAGTCTATCATAAAGCATATAACTGCAGTGGAAATGGATAATATGACCAAACAGATTCATGAAGGAAAATCATGCCTAACAGATTTATTGTAGCCCTTGGAAGAGATAACAAGCAGAATCGCCACAGGAGGAGCAGTAGAATCATAGAATCCCAACAGTGTGGAAATAGGCACTTCACCCAACAAGTCCATACCGACCATCTGAAGAGTAACCGACTCCGATCCATTCCCCTACCTGATATTTACCCCTGACCAATGCACCTAACCTGCGCATCCCTGGACACTACGGGATAATTTAGCATGGCCAATCCACCCTAACCTGCACATCCCTGGACACTATGGGACAATATAGCATGGCAAATCCATCCTAACCTGTGCATCCCTGGACGCTATGGGGCAATTTAGCATGGCCAATCCACCCTAACCTGCGCATCCCTGAACTCTATGGGACAATTTAGCATGGTCAATCCACCCTAACCTGCACATCCCTGGACACTATGGGACAATATAGCATGGCCAACCCACGCTAACCTGTGTATCCCTGGACACAATGGGACAATATAGCATGGCTAATCCATCCTAACCTGTGCATCCCTGGACACTATGGGACAATTTAGCATGGCTAATCCACCCAAACCTGCACATCCCTGGACACTAACGGACAATGCAGCATAGCCAATCCACTCTAACCTGCACATTCCTGGGCACTATGGGACAATTTAGCATGGCCAATCCACCCTAACCTGCACATCCCTGAACTCTATAGGACAATTTAGCATGACCAATCCACCCTAATCTGCACATCCCTGGATACCATGGGACAATTTAGCATGGCCAATCCACCCGAACCTGCACATCCCTGGACACTATGGGACAATATAGCATGGCCAACCCACGCTAACCTGTGTATCCCTGGACACTTTGGGACAATATAGCACGGCCAATCCACCCTAACCTGCACATCCCTGAACATTATGGGACAATTCAGCATGGCCAATTCATCCTACCCCACAAACCCCTGGACACTGTGGGACAATTTAGCATGGCCATTCCATCCTAACCTACACATCCCTGGACACTATGGGACAATTTAGCATGGCCCATCCACCCTAACCTGCACATCCCTGGGTACTATGGGGCAATTTAACGAGCATAAGTGAGGACTGCAGATACAGGAAATCAGTGTCTAGATTAGAGTGGTACTGGAAAAGCACAGCAGGTCAGGCAGCATCCGAGGAGAAGGAAAATCACCATTTCGGATGCTGCGCTTTTCCAGCACCACTCTACTTTAGACAACATAGCATGGCCAATCCACCCTAACCTGTACACCTTTGGACTGTGGGAGGAAACCCACGCAGACACGGGGAGAATGTGCAAACTCCACACAGACAGTCACCCGAGGCTGGAACCGAACCTAGGTCCCTGGTGCTGTGAAGCGGCAGTGCTAACCCACTGAGCCTGCCCCCGAGTAACACATTTCCAAACCACACTTACAAGGTACTGCACTCGGGGTTAATAACAGAAGAGCCTATGGTGTCAGAGGTAGCGTCCCAGCATGGATAGAACAATGGGTTGGGGTAAGTGGAGGAGCATTTTCAGGAGAGCTGTAACTTTGTGAAGAGGTGGGTTTTGGGGCCACAAGTATTTACAATCGACAATAATAACTCGTATGATGGAAGTACGATGGGTCCTATCACCAAGTTTGTGGATGACTCAAAACTAGGTGGGAAGGTAATTAGGGAGGATGACCCAAGCTCTCTACTAAGGGACCTGGATATTTTACGTGAATGGGCAAAATATCGGGCCAATGGAATATCTTGTGGAAAACTACAAGGCTTTATATGCACATTGGCAGGAAGAATAGAAGCGCTGAATATTAGTTAAATGGAGAGTGACTATAAAAAGCTGGGATTTGGAGCCTTTTTGCATGAATCACAAAAAGCCAACATCTAAGCTTAGTTGGAAATGAAAAGTTGGTTTTTATTTCCAAGGGAATGAGGAACGTTTGAGCACACTGAGTTTATACTCATTGGAGTTCAGAAGTGGGGGGTGGATCTAATTCAAACTTAGGGAATACCGAATGGCCTGGACAGAGTAGATGTTGGTAGGAGAGACTAAGAGCTGACGGCACAGGATTAGACTAAAGGGAATACCTTTTAGAATGGAGATAAAGTGAAGCTTCTTCAGCCAGAGAGTGGGGAATCCATGGGATTCACTGCCACAGAAGGATGTGGGGGTCAGATCATTGAGTATATTTAAGACTGAGATGGATAGGTTCCTGAGTATCAAGGGGGTGAAGGGTCAGGGGGAGATAGCAGGAGAATGGAGGTTGAGAAACGTTATCAGCCATGATTGGATGGCTGAGCAGATATGATGGGCTGAATGGCCTAACCTCTGCTATGGTCCTATGTTATTAAGAATAAAAAATGGGGAAGTCTTGTGAAAAGCACTTGTCACTTGAGTAAAGTGAACAGTATCGACATTGAAGGCAATCCCAGGAAGGGAGGGGTATCATTCCAAGATATGAGGAAAAATATCTTCACTCAAAGGAGTGTGATGATCTGGAATTCATTACCGAAGAGGGTTGTAAGGAACTTTGCAAGGACAGGCATGTTTTTAGGCTCTTGGGGGAATGAAAGGATACAGGGAGTGGGCGGGAAATTATAGCTGATGCCTACGATGAGTCAAGATCCTGTGGTGTGTTGCACAGTCTCGATGGGCAAGATGATTTCCTTCAGCTCCTATCCCTTATGTTCCGTACCGTCGGAATGCCACACTCCGACAGGGTGGTTGCTAAAGCGTTAGATACTGTGTGTGTGTACTCCAACCCTTGACTGCTTATCAGACTTAGGCCTCCCATTGAGTCCTCCATTTCTATCATACCAGAAAACCTGTCTATCCTGATGGCAAGTTCAGACCAAAAGGTGTTATTTGGACCAACGTCATCTTCTCTTTTAACAACATTTGTTTCCCATTTTACAGGTAATTCTTTGAGTTCAATTTCCTGGGGGTGAAATCTACATTTTTTTCATAAATGCACAGTTCCTGCATTTTATTCAAGATATTCAAATAGTGACAAACGTATCTGTAATGGGCTGTTGATTGGCCCCGTGGCAAATTTTCATTTGGTTCTCCACTCAGAGGGATGTAACCGTTTAACAGGAGCTCCCAAATAAATTCAGTGTAATCTTGCAACAACTCTATTTAGGTCTACTCCTTCATAGCATGGAGCTGAATGCTAATCTTGTGTATTTCGACAGAATCTATCTCTAAGCCTATCGTCTCATCAGACAACGTGAGTCCCGTAGAACACAATGATACGGTGACTCTGAAATGCACTGCTTCAGGGCCAGTGCAATCATATTACTGGCTTAGAGGAGATGCCATTGTCAATAATGATGATAGAATTGTTCTCAGTCAAAGCAATGAAACCCTCACTGTGTCTGGAGTTTTGAGGACAGACGGAGGATTTATATGCCATGCGTATAATGCAATTGATTGGAGCAGAAGTGAGCCATATTATCTAAACGTTAGCTGTAAGTGTTACAGTAAATTCTTTCAACATTTTAGCTGCTCGTTGCCAATTGTAGTGAGATTAGCATGGGGGAGTCGGAAGAGGAAATGACTCATATTTTTAATATATGAAATTTCTAACACATATTTTGCAAACCGAACTTCAATGTTACTTATTTGGGGTGAGTGCGGATACAATTCTCCATCGGTTTGGAAAAATGTGAGAAGTTGATTGATAAGACATTTGATTCTCGTGGAATCTATTTAAAATTCTAATTTGACATAACATGAAGATTAATTATTTCCTGGCCCCAAATGTTGCGAACCAGGATTGGTTCATCTTGCATTTTTGACAGATCTGTCAATCATCTTGCTGGTGATAGAATCGTACTAGACTTAGCATGAATTGTGTGAAAGAAAGCTTTCAATGACTTCCTCATATCTAATTCATAATCAGCGCATTAAATGTGATCTGGAATTGGAAACTGCCCTCAGTCATGGTGAATATGAAACCCACTTTGATCGTCATAAGAGCACAACAGATCCCCTCTATATCTTCTACTGAACACTAACCATGAGACTATAGCAAATAAGAATAGTTCAAGGCGGCACAGTGGTTAGCACTGCTGCCTCACAGCGCCTAAGACCCGGGTTCAATTCCCGACTCAGGCGACTGACTGTGTGGAGTTTGCACGTTCTCCCCGTGTCTGCGTGGGTTTCCTCCGGGTGCTCCGGTTTCCTCCCACAGTCCAAAGATGTGCGGGTCAGGTGAATTGGCCATGCTAAATTGCCCGTAGCGTTAGGTAAGGGGTAAATGTAGGGGTCTGGGTGGGTTGCGCTTCAGCAGGTCGGTGTGGACTTGTTGGGCCGAAGGGCCTGTTTCCACACTGCAAGTAATCTAATCTAAGGCCATTCAGCCCCTTGAGCCTCCTCCCCATTCCACAGGATCATGGCTGATCCCACACATGTTCCTGCCTTTCCCTCATAACTCTTGATTCCCCTCCTGATCACAAATCTATCTGCCTCAGCCTTAAATATATGCAAGGACTCTGCCCCCCCACAGTGACAAGGAGTTCCAAAGACTCACAATCTCGGAGAGAACAAATTCCGCCTCACCTCAGTCTGCAATTGGTGCCCCTGAGCCTATGGCCTCTGGTCTGAGATTCTCCCCAGAGGATAAACATTCTCTCAGCAGTTACCCTGTCAAACCCATTAAGAATCCTGCATGTTTCAATGAGATGGCCATTCATAGATCCAATCTCTACAGCCTTCGCTCAAAAGACAATCCCTCCATATCATTGATCATCCTGGTGAACCTTCTCTGCTCCATCCAATGACATATTATCTTTTCTTAAAAAAGTGGGGCAAAACAGCTCATAGCACTCCAGATGTGACCCCACCAGCACCTTGTACAGTTGCAGGAAGATCTGACTCTAATTCCTTTGAAATAATCTTCCTTTCGCCTTCCTGATTGCCCCTTTCACCTGGGTGTGTGAGCTTTCCTGCACAAATACACCAAATCCCTTGGTGTTGCAATGTTCTACATCTTCCCCCCACCTCCCCCCACCAATTTGAATAATATTCTGTTCTTTGGCTTTTCCCTCCCAAATGAACAACTTCCCATTTGTCCACACAATACTTCCCGCACATTACTGTATTCTCTTCACTTCGTATTACCCGAAGCCAGAAATCAAGGACATCTTCTACATTGCAATGATAATCTTCTTGTAATCTGGAGTCTCGAACTGCACAACGTGATTGAGATAGGGATCAACAAATGTCCTGCAGAGGCGTTGTCTAATTATATTATGTCCATGATTTAATTGACTCCTCCCCCTCAGTTTGCTCTGACCATGCCCTGTATTTGATTGATTTGTTACTGATTCCATCAAACGATTCTCATTGAATCATAGAACAATAGGAACAGGAGTAGGCCATTCGACCCCTCAAGCCTTCTCCACTTATTCAATGTGATCCCAGTTGACCACTCAGCTCAAACCCCTGTTCCCCCTCTCTCTACTTTGATCCCTTTCATCCTAAGAACTGCATCAAACTCCTTCTTGGAAACATGTCATTGGTCCCAACCACCTTCCACAACAGGAATTTCTATAAGCTCCCCACTCTCTGGGTGAAGACGTTTCTCCTGATGTTTCTCCCCTGTCAATGGGAGCATCCTTCCTGCTTTGATCCTGCCTAGTCCTGGACGTGTTGTAGAGGTTGCTATGAGATACCCCACTCACTCTTCTGAACTGCCTTGAATATAGTCCTAGCTGATCCAATCTCTCCCCAAAACACCACCTGGTCTGTAACTAAACTATTAATTTCTCTCCCCCAATTTCAACATTTTGTTCCTGATAATTTCAATTGGACAAGCCAAGCTGCAAGTTTCTTTTAATAATTGTCTTACAGCACACCTCTGGAGTTAGGTGGGACTTGAACTCACGTCGCTTGGGTCAGAGGCATGTACACTAGCACTGAGCTACAGGGGTGCTCCCTACTGCATCTTATCAACACAACCTTTGACTCCTCACAACTTCCTTCAATTTGCTGTCGATATGGCAATCACAACAATGTTATCGCAATCCCTACTTCCAAGTGATTGAATGTTGCAAAAGCTGATCCAATATCTCCATTGGATCTTCCCACCTTGTTCCTCCCAAAGGACCCTTTAGGTGAGCAGACTCAAGTCAGGTTCCCAACAGACCGGCATCTGGGAAGAACTTAAGCCCACATCCACAGCCAAAAACTGAGCTCCATTTTCCAGGCAAAACAATGCCCCCTTCCGTATCCTCAACAAGTATGAAAATTCCCGTCTAATTTCCTGTGAAATCGGCCATTGCTTCCAGCAGAGAACCAAAGGCTCCTGATGTGAACATCGATATGAGTTGGTCAGGTGGAGCCCATTATTTTTTGATGTGGAGGTGCCGGTGTTGGACTGGGGTGTACAAAGTTAAAAATCACACAACGCCAGGTTATAGTACCAACAGGCTTATTTGGAAGCACTAGCTTTTGGTGTGCTGCTCCATCATTGGATGATTGTCATCAGGTGATGAAGGAGCAGCGCTCCGAAAGCTAGTGCTTCCAAATAAACCTGTTGGACTATAACCTGGCGTTGTGCGATTTTTAACCATTATTTCTTGTTTGCCTAATGCTAGAGATCTTCTGGTTCCTTTCATAGAAACATAGGAACAGACCATTTAGCCCCTTGAGACTGTTTCAACATTCAATCAGTTGGTATGTGGCTGACTCTGTACACTTGCCTTTGTCCCATATGCCTTCACATCTTAGCTTAACAAATGATTATCTATCTCAGATTTAAAATTAACCACTGATTTCAAGCATTTGTGGAAGAGAGTTCCAAATATCTACCACCCTTTGAATGTAGAAATATCCTAACGTCATTCTTGAATAGTCAGGCCCCATTTCCCAGGCTAATACCTCCAGTTAAACAATCCCCAACCAGTGGCAATAGTTTATGTTTATCTATCCCGTCTTTTCCTGTTAATTTCTTGAAGACTTCAATCTGACCACGCCTTAAACTTCTAAATTCTAGAGAATACAGAGCTAATTTGTATAATCTCCTCACGTAGCTTAACCCCTGAAGTCCAGGTAACATTCATGCACACATTATGTCAGTTCAATATATCCTTCCTAAGATATGGTGCCCAGATTTGCTCACAGTACTCCAATTGGGGTCTAACTGGGGTTGTTCACAACTGCAGTTAGGTATCACTATGTCTTTGGCTGTCTGTTTAATTTCATTGCTTTACATCTGTTCTTATATTGTTACTCGATTCCTGGCAATCCTATTCTTCTTGTTCTGTCAACAACCTTCGCCATATTCTTATTTTTTTTTGGCCTGTCACTGAAGTCAAAGCTAAAATTTTAAGACCCATACAATGAGGAAGAATTTGCACTCACACCTCTCACCCTGCTGGCCACAGGATATCCCTAAAATGTTTCAGAACCAATCCAGCACATCAAAGTGTTGTCACTATTTTAACACGTGAAACTTCAGTGGTCAAAATCTGCGATGCAACATCCCATAAACAGCAAGGCTTATTATCCTAATTTGGTGATATTGGTGGAGGCTGAATGTTGACAAAGACGCTCCCTTTATTGAGATATTTAATTCAGTCTGTCATTGTCTCTCAAGATTTGGAGGTGCTGGTGTTGGACTGGGGTGTGCAAAGTTAAAAATCACACAACACCAGGTTATAGTCCAACAGGTTTATTTGGGAGCACTAGCTACAGAGCGCTCCATCAGGTGGTTGTGGAGTACAAGAGCGTAGACACTGGATTTATAGCAAAATGAGCAGCTCTAGGTGAGATTATCTGTGCCACAATGATCTAATCTAAAAAACGGATTCTGTAAATCTGTCTCACCAAGGGCACCTCACATTTAAATGCATTGTCTGGGCCAACATGGTACCAATTATTAAAGTTCACTTGAGAATGTAACTTTTAAACTTTCTACGATTTACTTATCAAAGGTAAGTAATTTCTAACATGTCATTTCTAAAAGATTAGAGACTTAACAAACAATCTAGGTCTTTTTCAATATATAGTTTCAGTTACCTCACACTGTAAAATTCTGCTATAAATCCTGTGTCTATGATCTTATACTCTACAACCATCTGATGAAGGAGCAGTGATCTGAAAGCTAGTGTTTCCAAATAAACCTGTTGGGCCATAACCTGGTGTTGTGTGATTTTTAACATCGTCCCTCAATTCCGTTTGAGAAAGTCCTTCATCGTCTCTTGTTTATGCATATTCATGCACTGTTTTGAAAAAAAAAGCTGCGCCCCCCCTTCCTCAAATTTCAGCTCCCGAAACATTCAAACCAAATTCAGACAAAATGTTACAAAATACAATGCTACTTTCCATAGCCAGTGGCATCTGCAGTTCGACTCCATGAGGTTAAGGTACATACTTCTAAAACAATTTGATCCTTAATTTCAGTCTTTACAGAAAGCTCTGAGCTGTTTGGCTTCCATCCATCTGATATGATCATTAACCATCTAGGTAAGAGAGGAAAGGACGCGATGAGCACGATAAAGACAAATGTCTCTTCTTTAATCTTAAAGTCAAGACTCAAAACAAATAAATTCCTACAAAATACATATCTGAAAAAGCCTACATTTTGGAACAAAGCTTTTTTTCACATATGCAACTTAGCTCTTAGTTTTGTTTTCAATCTTTTGGTTTTTATTCAATATTATGAGTGGCATGATTTGTGGACATGATGATTTGTGAAATAACTTATGCAGGCTTGTGTGTTGCATGCTAACATTACGATCCAAGTGACATGTTGTAACTAATCGTGCGTTTGCTTTTAGATGGACCGGAATCTCTAAATATATCCATCAACCCACAACATGATTTATACATTTGGGGGTCAAATGTGATTTTTACCTGTTCTGCCATTTCAAAACCCGTTTCTGAATTTCAGTGGTACCTTAACGGGAATTCACTTCATAAATATGGACAGCAGCTAATCATTTCTGATATAACCTTGAATAACACTGGTATCTACACTTGTGAAGCCTTTAATACTGTGACTAAAAGATACAGCACAGCAATGAGGGATATCATTGTGGTCGGTATGTAAGCCTGATTATCTTGTCAAATAGAAACGTCCTTGTAACTTGTGAAATCTGTTGTTGTTGTGTGGTAGATCTAGCTGTGTTTGTAGCATTGGTAGTTGTAGTTATTATTCACTGTCTCTCGAAAAGTATATTCAACTTTGTCCCTCATGTTTCGTCGGTCGTTTGTGAATGTACTGTAAAGTCGGAAAACAGTATCTATATCCTGTTTCTGCCTGTGTTTTTCCTTTTGGAATCAAGTTTGAGGGGGAGGTTTCTAGAACAGACAACCAATCCCCACTGCCTCTTTGACATGCCTCATGACTTTGATGATGATATTGATTTTTATTTCATGTATACTCAAGTACAAAGTACAATGAAAAGTACTGCCGCGCAAGGTCCCATCTCAGATACAAGTACTTAGGTGCAGAATCTTAAGAGCAAGATAGAAAGAAGGAACAGGGTTAAAGGTTTATCATCGCAGTAATTATAGAAAAACGTCTGCAATAAGGTGAAAAGTTGCGCCTTGCAGATCATCTTCAAGAGTCTGGCCAGATTGAGAGTTTGCCACGCCAGACCAGGAGACTGCCACACCAGGCCACTGAGAGACCGCCACGCCAAGCTGAGAGTTCACCACGCCAGACTGAGAGTTTGCCATGCCACGCCAGGCCACTGAGAGACCGCCATGCCAGGCTGAGAGTTCACCACGCCAGGCTGAGAGTCTGCCACGCCAAGCTGAGAGTTCACCATGCCAGACTGAGAGTCTGCCACGCCAAGCTGAGAGTTCACCATGCCAGACTGAGAGTTTGCCACGCAGGGCTGAGAATTCGCCACACTGGGCCACTGAGAGATCGCCACACCAGGCTTAGAGTTCACCATGCCAGGCTGAAAGCCTGCCAGGCCAGGACGTGAGTTGACCATGTCCGGTCGAGAGTCTGCCATGCTGGGCCACTGAGAGTCTGCCACGCCGGGCTGAGAGTATACCATACCAAGCTTAGAGTTCACTATGCCAGGTCGAGAGCCTGACAGGCCTGGCCAAGAGTTGACCATGCCCGGTCGAGAGCCTAACAGGCCAGGCCGAGACTTCACCATGCCAGGCCGAGGGTCTGCCACACTGGGCCACTGAGAGTCTGCCACACCAGGCTGAGAGTCTGCCACGCCGGGCTGAGAATCTGCCACACTGGGCCACTGAGAGATCGCCATACCAGGCTTAGAGTTCACCATGCCAGGCTGAGAGCCTGCCAGGCCAGGCCGAGACTCTGTCACACCAAGCTGAGAGTTCACCGTGCCAGGCCAAGAGCCTACCATGCCAAGCTGAGAGTTTACCGCGCCAGGCCGAGAGTCTGCCACACGGGGCCACTGAGAGATCGTCATACCAGGCTTAGAGTTCACCATGCCAGGCTGAGAGTCTGCCACGCCGGGCCAAGAGTCTGCCACACTGTGCCGAGAGTCTGCCATGCTGACTAAAGTTCACCTCACTAGGCCGGTTTGAATATCCATGTGTTTGTTTCATAAGCTCAGTCATTGACAAGTGAGCACTCTTTGGAGGATATTCAGAGTCAATGCCCCCAGTTCAGGGCAAAGTTATTTGTTAAAATCTCATGCTGTCTGATAGAGTTGCTTCAAACAACGCTAGCGAACAGATCTGGCGGCATCTGTGGAGACAGAAACAGAGTTAATGCAGTGAGTCCAACACATCATATTGGACTTAAAACTTTGGTTCCCTCTCCCCTGATGTTACCAGCCCTGTCGAGTTGCTTCAGGATTCCCTGTAACTGTTTCAGATTTCCTGCAGCGCCGTTTATGAAAAGTTTGCGTGTTATTTGAGGAGATAATGCAGAGGCTAGATGACCGATATACAAATAGCAATGCGGTCCATCAAGATTTTCTGATGGCGTAAAACGAGGCGTTCCATTATATCGTGTCGGATACAGTGGGAACGTGGGTAAGGGCTGACAGACGGAGATAACAGCTGTTAACAGTTAGTCTGATCGTTTATGTGGAGACCGAAGCAGAATTGGCGTTTCAACGCCTTGACCAGACCGCTCACCAGCAAAGAAGATAAGACTTAACGGGCAGGAGTTCCTCCCAGCCACTGCCCACCTCCCAGGAAGCGATAATAAGAAGTGGAAAATATACCCTCTAGGGGTAAGGCTTGGGGCCTAGTGAGGGAAAGCGGCCCTTATGTAGGCGGTTCTATATGTTTGATGGTTTATGCTCAATGTCCCGAAAGGCCACCTCAGTATTCTACACTGTCTATTCATTTCTGTTGAATTTTTATATACAATTATTTCAACAAATTCAGCTCCCTTGTTCGTTATGTTCTTTTGTATTACAGGATCAGAGAGCGTGATTTTAACTTATGGTATTAAACTTATTTTTCTGCACTTCAATTATTTTGGAAATAATTTCATAGAAAGCAACATATATTTACTATGCTTTATTTTAATGTATGTCTGTGAATACAACATTTATACCTTTACTATGATATCTCATTGGGAAGCATTTAAATTATTGCAATTTGCTCATAAATATAGCACGGATTAAATCGCATTATGTCAAGTTATATTCACATCGGCCAACTGTGAGGATAGATTAAAGATGCTGGGACTGTTCCTTTTGGTGAGACAAAGGTTTTGAGGAGATTTTCAAAATATGGTGGGTGGAATGGACAGGGATGATTGTTCCCACTTGTGAAACAAATAGGACTGCGAGGGCATGGATATAAACGATGTACGTATGTAGTCAGAGTGACAGGGAGTGAGCTGGAGTGTGCTGCCTGACAGTGTGACAGACGCAGGTTCGATTGAAGTACTCAGGAGGGGCTTTGGATAGTGGTTTGAACAGTCATTATGAACTAGAGTTAGTGTCATTGTCGCATGTACTCAGATGAGTCCACTTACGACGCCATCGTCAGCACAGACTTCTTCAGTACAAGTTCTCAGTTAAAAGGAAATGAGAAAATAAGGACATGAAAGGTCCGGCATTAGAGGTCATAGGAATAAATGAGAAAATTGAGACGAGGAGACAAGGACACAGCCTTAGAGTAAAGGGACAACCTTTTAGGATGGAGATAAGGAGAAACTTCTTCAGCCAGAGATTGAGGAATCTATAGGATTCACTGCCACAGAAGGCTGTGGAGGCCAGGTCATTATATACTTCAAACTGGGATAGATAGGTTCTTGAATATCAAGGGTTACAGGGAGAAAATGGGAGAATGGGGTTGAGAAACTTTTCAGCCATGACTGAATGGCAGGGCAGACTCTGGATGGGCTGAATGGCCTAATTTCTGATCCTATGGTCTAAAATAGGGGAATAAATAGGTCATAATCATGGTTCTTTCAACCCAGTCCACGTTGGCACCTACCCTCCAATCCACACCAGGCCTTTGCTCCACACCGTGTCAGGCTTCACCTCAAGGCCAGGAGATCACTGTGAGATCAGAAGATCATGCTGAGGTCACACCGGGCCGAGAGTCCAACACATCAGCCCAAGAGACTGCCATGGGCTGCCAAGAGACCAACACTTCAGCCCGAGAGACTGCCATGGGCTCCAGAGAGACTAACACAGCGGGCCACTGAGAGAGCACCATGGGCTGCCGAGAGACCAACACGCTGGGTCACTGAGAAACCACCACTCCAGGCCAGGAGACTGCATGCTGGGTCACTAAGAGACAGCCATGTCAAGACAGCCATGCCTTACAGGATCACGTGTACAGGGATATAGGGAAAAGGCAGGCTACTGGCCTTCGATAAAGATCTGGAGCAGATAATAGAGGCACGAAGGAATTAATGGGCTTCTTCTGCCCCTTAATAAATCTGCAATATGCTTACTATATTCAAAGCAACTCAGGCATTTAAGGAATACAAGAATGAATATGATAGACATGCCCTGTTATATTGCTTTAGTAATTATTGAATGCTTTGTTTAATACAATGATCTGCTGTATTTTGACAGAACTTGTTTCTAAGCCCTCTATCTCATCCAATAACACCAACCCGGTAGAACATGACACCGTGGTTCTGAGGTGCCATGCTTCAGGGACAGCAGTTTCATATCGCTGGCTAAAAGACAATGAAACTATTGAGGCCGGTGACAGGTTTGGTCTGAGCAGTGATAACAGCACGTTGACCGTGTTCGGAGTCTTGAGATCCGATGAAGAGTTCATATGTTACGGTTACAATATGGTTAATGAAAACGCAAGTGATCCTTATCTACTTAACATTAACTGTAAGTGCCACAATAAAATGCACGAGTTAGTCATTGGCAATTCATCGACTTTACCCTGCATTGTTTTTTCTAGCACGATACTGTGGGCTGATGGAAATAACAACAGGTTCTGCTGGCCCAGTTTGCTTTCTGCGTTGACTCGCGTACCCAAAACTGTTTCTGAATAACCCTTCCCAAAGATTTGGTACAAATCGACCCATGAACCAAAATTGCTTTCCATCAGTCCGCTGAATATCAGCCTTCCCTCAGTACGATCGCATGTTCATCGAGTAGTTCCGTAAACAAGCTGCATTTCTGTGCTTCTTATGGTCACCGCCCTATTGAAGGGCCGAACAGCCTACTCCTACTCCTAGTCCGCATGGTCTTAATTCAAATTGTCGTGAGTGGAATCTGAAACTGCCAAGTTAATTAAAACACCCAGTTTCAGGAACTTGTGCTTCTCAGTCCAATAAGACAGACTAAAGTATCATTTCATAGTGATATGCTTCTGAGAGGAGTTTAATATTTCAAATCAGGCGAGCGCACGCCCATAAATGACTTCCTGAAATAGAGTGAAATTGATGAGAAGGGTCATATGCATTAACTGACGAGTTGTTTATAAAGAGTAGCTGACCCTTCCAAATTAAACGTTTCGCCATTCTAAAATCACACAACCCTCCTGAATTATTTGACCACAGGCCACGGGTCTGCATTCAGCAGAAATGCCGCGAAAGATCATAACAGGAGTGGGAGTAGGCCATTCGTGCCATCAAAACTGCTCCACCATTCAATATGACCAGGGCTGACCTGGTTGTGAGAAGACAGAGATTTGAGCATTGGAATAGAATATAATTCAATTGGCTTGAAAGACTTGGATCCCTGTCCTTTGAACCAGGAAGTTCACGTCCCACCTGTTAAAGTCTCTGAACAGATAATGCCCAAGAAGATAGATATAGGACAGATGTTAGAGGTAGTTTCTTTGCTCAGAGAGTAGGAGAGGTCTGGAATGCACTGTCTGCAACAGTAGTAGGCTTGCCAACTTTAAGGGCAATTAAGTGGTCATTGGATAGACATATGACAAGATTGGATTAGTGTAGGCCTTTGGATTGGTTTCACAGGACGGCGCAACATTGAGGGCTGAAGGGCCTGTGCTGCGCTGTAATGTTCTAAGGAAAGTGGGCGGGTGAATTCTCAACCACTGATGGGTGTTGCAGTTTCTTGTGTGACAAATGAGCTGATTGTTTCAGACGGCCAAGGATCGTGTGGCCTTTGGGAGTAAGAGATGGGCCCGTGACAGAAGAAAGTGCCCAAGAGCAACAAGGAACTGCTGGGATACTCCAGCAGCAAGTCTACCTGCACCTGTCCTCCCGAAAACCCAAGTCCGTCAGCAGCCCGCTCCCACATGTAATGGCGGGGAATAACTTGGTTCGGGCACTGCCAATGAGACAAAGGAGCCACAAAGATGGTCCTACACTATCCACCTCACCACCAAATCCACAACCATGTGTAGCCTTCCCACCACGAGGTGACAGAATGAGGTGATTAGGCAATCATTTAGCCACTTGAACTCCTCAGTTGGCTCCAGGGCAGAAGAGCCACCTAACAGGGTCGACTGTGTGGAGTTGCACATTCTCCCCGTGTCTGCGTGGGTAAGCTCCCACAGTCCAGGGATGTGCAGGTGAGGGTAGATTGGCCGTGCTAAATTGTACCATAGTGTCCAGGGATGTGCAGGTTAGGGTGGATTGGCCATGCTAAATTGTCCCATAGTGTCCAGGGATGTGCAGGTTAGGGTGGATTGGCCATGCTAAATTGTCCCATAGTGTCCAGGGATGTGCAGGTTAGGGTGGGTTGGCCATGTTAAATTGTCCCATAGTGTCCAGGGATGTGCAGGTTAGGGTGGATTGGCCATGCTAAATTGTCCCATAGTGTCCAGGGATGTGCAGGTTAGGGTGGGTTGGCCATGTTAAATTGTCCCATAGTGTCCAGGGATGTGCAGGTTAGGGTGGATTGGCCATGCTAAATTGTCCCATAGTGTCCAGGGATGTGCAGGTTAGGGTGGATTGGCCATGCTAAATTGTCCCATAGTGTCCAGGGATGTGCAGGTTAGGGTGGATTGGCCATGCTAAATTGTCCCATAGTGTCCAGGGATGTGCAGGTTAGGGTGGGTTGGCCATGTTAAATTGTCCCATAGTGCCCAGGGATGTGCAGGTTAGGGTGGATTGGCCGTGCTAAATTGTCCCATAGTGCCCAGGGATGAGCAGGTTTGGGTGGATTGGCCATGCTAAATTGTCCCATAGTGCCCAGGGATGAGCAGGTTAGGGTGGATTGGCCATGCTAAATTGTCCCTTAGTGCCCAGGGATGAGCAGGTTAGGGTGGATTGGCCATGCTAAATTGTCCCATAGTGCCCAGGGATGTGCAGGTTAGGGTGGATTGGCCATGCTAAATTATCCCATAGTGCCCAGGGATGTGCAGGTTAGGGTGGATTGGCCATGCTAAATTGCCCCATAGTGTCCAGGGATGTGCAGGTTAGGGTGGATTGGCCATGCTAAATTGTACCATACTGTACAGGGATGTGCAGGTAATGGTGGATTGGCCATGCTAAATTGTCCCATAGTGCCCAGGGATGTGCAGGTTAGGGTGGCTTGGCCATGCTAAATTGTCCCATAGTGCCCAGGGTGGATTGGCAATGCTAAATTGTCCCATAGTGCCCAGGGATGTGCAGGTTAGGGTGGATTGGCCATGCTAAATTGTCCCATAGTGCCCAGGGATGAGCAGGTTAGGGTGGATTGGCCATGCTAAATTGTCCCATAGTGCCCAGGGATGAGCAGGTTAGGGTGGATTGGCCATAGGGGTAATTAGGAATGGCAAACAATTGCTGGGAAATGGGATTAGATTAATTTTGGAAATCTGGTCAATAAATGGATAAAAAACAAAATTAGACATCTTGCACAAACCTGGAGCCTTCATTGAGTTGCGTACAACCTGGTGGTTTGTGCCTGTCGGTTCTGAATTGGCAGTAAGCAAGTGGGGAGGGGAAGTTCAGACTGCCTTTGTGGACACCTTACCCCGTTCGGAATTTATTTTGCACGGACTTGGAACTATTAGTTCACCTAAGACATGGTGTATTCACAGTAACAGGCACAACTTTACAATCTTCGGGTAAAAAATGAGGTCTGCAGATGCTGGAGATCACAGCTGAAAATGTGTTGCTGGTTAAAGCAACAGTTAAATCAGATTCCTGATGAAGGGCTCTGGCCCGAAACGTCGAATTTCCTATTCCTTGGATGCTGCCTAACCTGCTGTGCTTTAACCAGCAACACATTTTCAGCTACAACTTTACAATCTACCAATTCATGTGAATAACTTTCACAGCATCATAGACTCCCTACAGTGTGGAAACAGACCATTTGGCGCAACAAGTCCACACTGACCCTCTGAAGATGATCCCATTCCCCTATCCTATGACTCTGCATTTCCCATGACTCATACACCTAACCTACACATCCCTGAACACTATGTGGCAATTTAGCATGGCCAATTCACCCAAACCTGCACATCCCTGAGCACCATGGGACAATGTAGCATGGCCAATCCTCCCTAACCTGTACATCCCTGAGGACTGTGGGGCAATTTAGCATGGCCAATCCTCCCTAACCTGTACATCCTTGAGCACTGTGGGGCAATTTAGCATGGCCAATCCACCCTAGTCTACACATCCCTGGACACAATGTGGCAATTTAGCATGGCCAATTCACCCAAACCTGCACATCCCTGAGCACCATGGGACAATGTAGCATAGCCAATTTACCTAACCCGCACATCCTTGGACTGTGGGAGCTTACCCACACAGGGAGAATGTGCGATTCCACACCGACAATTGCTGGAATTGAACCCAGGTCCCTAGCTCTGTGAGGCAGCAATACTAATCACTGAGCCATTATGCCAATAAATCACTCGGGAATACCAGAGGGCATAAGCTTAAGGTAAAAGGGGAAAGATTTAAAAGGGACCTGAGGGGCAACTGTTTCACTCAGAGGGTGGTGAGTGTATGGAATGAGCTGCCAGAGGATGTAGTGGAAGCTGGTACAATTACAGCATTGAAAAGGCATATGGATGGATACATGGATAGGAAGGGTTTGGAGGGATATGGGCCAAATGCTGGCAAATGGGACGAGATTAGGTTGGGATATCTGGTCGGCATGGATGAGTTGAACCAAAGGGTCTGTTTCCATGCTGTACGTCTCTATGACTGTAAGTGAGTCACACCCGTCACACGCAAAGCTGAAGAGGAATTGAAGTGAGTTTCTCAGTGGGAATCCCCGAATGATTTACAAGGGGTGTAAGGATTTGGAAAATGTGACCAACCGAAGCCCAAATGAGTCAAGAGGCAGTTCAAGCATGTTGTCGCTCTGTGATATTTGCAAAAAGACGTTAAACTATGCGCCACATTTGCTGAATGTAGTTTGTCTCCCATACCTATTTCTTTCACCTCAGTATGGATATGAATAGCAGTAGTGTCTAGAATTAGTTGTGGCAGAGGCTTCACTAGGATTTCAAGCTGTAGTGCTGGGCTGCATGCATGCCTTACATTTGCCACTGCCTACATGATATGTCGCAACCGACTGTGTGTTTATTTTAGATGGACCAGAATCCATTAATGTATCCGTCGACTCACAACCTCTCTTGCACACCTTGGGGTTGAGTGTAAACATTTCCTGTGTTCCTGATTCAAATTCTGCTTCTGAGTACCATAATATTACTCTGTATTATGAAGAGCTTGGTGATATATCCTTAAATGACACTAGTAACTACAGCTGCGAGGCTTTAAACAACGCAACAGAGCAAAATATCATGACAACAACAGAAATGGTGGTCTTGGTAGGTACGTAATGCATCTGGATTAAGGAGAAGTGCTTTTTTTTTAATTGCCTAATTATGTTGGAGTGGATAATCTGTTTTTGCTGATTGTTATATCTCAATATCTCTATTTTCCAGCAGAAAAGACTGCAAATCTGACAATACCATTACAAAAAAAACACAGAAATTGTGCATGCACTTGTTCTGTTTAATCATGTTATATTTCAGAATCATAATTTGTGGTATTATGTAGTTCAAAGGAACATACCGCAGGCAATGGTAAGGCTAATGGACGTAGAAATTGAGATCATTGTTTAATTAAAATGTCTGGGAATGACCTGTACAGCAGGATATGTAAATCAAAAAGTCACCAGACTTGGCTGAACGATTAACACCAACTGTTGTTGAACACGATCAGCAGAAAAAGTCATCAGTCTTTTGTTGTTGAAACAAAACCATGGGTCCATTTACATTTAGAACGGAGATGAAATAGGAACATTTGCCTTTCGGTGCAAGCTTATTGTTTTGCTTCAACATTACTCTTGCAAACATCCCTATTGCAAACATTTTCATTTTGATATGTGTCAGTATGCCAGCATGGAGCATGTACCATTGCTTTATACATAACCTTAACCCGTGTCTGAGTGCTGAAGTGAATGACTTTCCCAGTAAGGATCCACATTGATCTCTTGCTTACTGGCTTTTAGATGGAAGTGCTTGAGCCTACTCTACTGACTTATATAAAAAGGTGATCACTGTTTGGATTTCTGCTGTTTGGCGGCACGATGGCTCAGTGGTTAGCACTGCCGCCTCACAGCACCAGGGATCTGGGTTTGATTCCACCCTCGGGTGACTCTGTGTGTGTGTGTGTGTGGAGTTTGCGCATTCTCCTCATGTCTGCGGGGGCTTCCTCTAGGTGCTCCAGTTTCCTCACACAATCCAAAGATGTGCAGGTTAGGTGCCCTTGGTATTTGGGATGTCTCAGTTAGGTGCATTAGTCAGGGTTCAATAACGGGAGGGAATAGGTCTGGGTGGGTTACTCTTTGGAGGGTCGGTTTGGACATGTTGGGCTAAAGGGCCTGTTTCCACACTGTAGGGATTCTGTGATAATCATCAAGGACTTTATTTACCTCAAAAAAAAATCCACTTCTCATCCTGACAAACTTCAATGGATACAGACCTAACTTTCTTATAAAGTAACGCCCCACTCATAGACCCCATTTCAGGTAGTGGTTGAGACTTAAGAATCCGATTATCTAACATGGCGGCAAGAATGGTTCAGAGGCTGAGGTGAAAGGTCGCAGATGGAGGCCCCACACTGGGACGCTGGGTCACTTGATGGAAATTGCCGTACTCAACCGGACAACAAGCTTCCCGGAGCTGTAACTGTGGGACCACCCAGTGCCATTATTTTTGTCTTTCTGAACAAAAGCGCAGAGTGCCCTCCCGTTGCAATGGGCAACATCCCCCCAATAGGGGGGACATAAAAAGATTTTCTAAGACAGTTTATCGAATTGAAAGCAGGCACCACTCGGTGGTCATGACAAATCAGGTCTGCTGTAAAGCCTGTTTCTTCAACGCCAATTGGCTTTGAGGCGATTGAAAAACTTAGGCCATTATTCTGCGGAAAGCGACCTTTCTTTACCTGTCATGGCTACAACGCGGTTGTGGCCATACCCGTTTAAACGGGGCGGCTATGGCCCAACTCTCCTATAACACGAGACCGGCACTATCACGTTATATCAGGACCGACCGTGTTTTCAAAAGCAGCTCAGATGTGAAATGCCTTCTGAAAGCCATCAGGGCCTGTTATATGTTGCAAGCCTGCTCACTTTGCCATGAAGAGGAGAAAGTGGTGGCGTGACGGCGGGAATGACGCAGCGAGACGAGTGAGTCGCGAAATGAGACGAGTCAACACGGGCATTTCCTTCTTTGGGGTGCTGTTGGAAGTTGGCAGGCCGCAGACTGCCCCCGATGGGCAACACGGAATTACACTGCCGTCGAGAGCGCGGCGCTGGAAAAGCACAGCGGGTCAGGCAGCACCCGAGGAGCAGGAAAATCGACGTTTCGGGCAAAAGCCCTTCAGGATGCCTGACGAAGGGCTCTTGCCCCAAACGTCAACTCTCCTGCTCCTCGGATGCCGCCTGGCCTGCTGTGCTTTTCCAGCACCGCGCTCTCGAATTTCCAGCATCTGTAGTCCTCACTTTTGCCTCGGGGTACAGAGTGAGCTGAGCGGAGGGCTGAGGCTGGTAGTCCCACCAAGACCCATGGCAATTGCACCAGCGTTTGCTAAACCATTTTCAGCAACCACATTGCCCCTGAGGGACCTTGCATGACTTGCACTACAATTCCATTTGACCGCCTAACCTCTTGCTTTTGATTTCCTCCAGTGTTTTTTGTTCTTTAATTGCAAAAGGTCCCATCACATTTTCCATTACGCTTCCTTTCATTGGCTTCCCTTTAATTTATTAATTAAACTCTTGTCATGAGTTATTAACTGGACTCACTGTACAAGAGTGGGTCAGAGGCTGGGAATCCTGCAGCAGGTAACTCACCTCCAGATGCCTGAAAACCTGTCCCACCATCTACAAGGCGCAACTCAGGAGTGCGGTGGAATACTCCCCACCTGCCCCTGGATGGCTGTAGCTGTAACAACACTCAAGAAGCTCGACACCATCCAGGACAAAGCAAACCACACCCCTCCCCCACCCCGGCTTGTTGGCACCACATCCACTCCCTCCCCCACCGACGCTCAGTAGCAGCAGGGTGTACCATCTACAAGATGCACTGCAGAAATTCACCTTCCAAACCCCCAACCACTTCCATCTAAAAGGACGAGGGCAGCAGATACATAGGAATACCGCCCTCTGCCAGTCCCCTCCAACCCAGTCACCATCCTGACTTGGAAATGTTTCGCAATCCCTTCCATATCATTGTGCCAAAATCTTGGAACCCCACCCCCTCCCCTGATGGGTCTACTTACATCAAGGGAACTGTGGAGGGATATGAAGATAGCTCACTACCACTTTCTCAAGGGCCAGTTAGGGATGGCCAGTAAATGCCGGGCCCAGCCAGCGATGCTCCACATCTCACGTGTTAATAAAAGATGCAAGTGCATGGAATTTGCATGTGTCAACTAAGGAATTGTAACGGTTGGACGAATTCCTGAACCGCAGGTTAGAATGAAATGTGACTCAATGAACCTCCTTATTTTGAGAGTGGGTGAAGCAACAAATTGACAATGTTGGAATCTCATACGCCTTCACAGATGGGACTAGCACCGTTAATTTTGTTTTCTTTTTACAATGATGTCTGACACTCCTGTTTATTTTTTTTCCCCCCCCAGCCCCCATGGTGTGTGTGTGCAGGTGTGAGACACAGTGAAAGACACAAGGTGCATGAATCTTTATTCAAATTCCCACCACCAGGAAGAAAGGAAACGCCCGCGTGGCCAGTGACAAGCAGTGCCCTTCACATCAAAGGGCAATGCTGTGTGATCAAACAGTGAAGGGGAGGGCAGGGCTTAAACCAAAATAGAGTTGGAGGGGGAAATGATGCACTCCACTCCCTGCGGCGCCCACCTCTCCCTGAACAACTCCAGGGTGTTGGTGGACACCACGTGCTCCTTTTCCAAGGATACCCGGGCTCTAATGTAACTGCAGAAGAGGGGCAGGCAGTCGGCCCTCATGACCCCCTCCACGGCCCGCTGCCTGGACCTGTTTATGGCCAGTTTGGCCAGGCCCAGGAGCAGACCCACGACGAGGTCTTCAGACCTGCCCTCCCTCCTCCGCACCGGGTGCCCGAAGATCAGGAGCGTGGGGCTGAAGTGCAACCAAAAGCAGAGGAGGACGTTTTTAAGAAAATCAAACGCCCACACCCAATATATACATGGTCCACGGACTCCACAGCACCACCGAACAAGCAGTTGGGCTGGGAGTCCGTGAACCACCGCAATTTGCGGTTGTAGGGGACTGCTGCATGCAGCACCCTCTGTCCCAGATGCCCGAGAGAAAGGGGAACTGGCACCGTTTCAAGTGTTGCAGGGAATTATTTTCCCTCAGGACCCACAGGTTTTAAGCAAGATTCAGCGAATTCCGAATCTGGCCCTCAATCCACGACCTGAATTTCTCGAGTGCTTTAACTACTCTCCTATGTTTTGACAGAACCTGTGTCCAAGCCTAACGTTACTGCTAATGCTACAAACCCAGTAGAATTCAATGACACCGTGGCTCTGACTTGCATCGCATCAGGTACAGCAGTTTCATATCAATGGCTTGAGGAAAATAGCACTATTACTCCCAATGACAGGATTGCCCTAAGCGATGATAACAGCAGCCTCATTATATCTGGAGTGTTACGGTCCGATGGAGGATTCACATGCTATGCATTCAACGACATTAACGGGATGACAAGTGACCCATACCATCTAAACGTTAGCTGTAAGTGTCCCGACACAACCTTACTTTTATCATTTTATTACCACTCCTGCTGAATTTGTGACAGAGGAAAGACACTTGATCTTCTGCACATCACGTTTGCTCATTAAAACATGTGTGCAAATAACTGACTGCGGTCAAGATAATTGGCTTCACATTCATTTGTATTTTCAAAGAAGTGTCCCTGAACTATTTTGACTGTTTGGAAACAGGACTGGTTATAAAAATGTTACTGTTTAGTGGTGGTGGTGGTGTAGATCAACGTATGTTGCCTACATACCTATTAATTAACAAAACTGTCTTATCCGTATTTTCAATGTTTACTCTGTCAGTTCTTTCCGAACAGCCACATATTGACATGGTCAGGTAGAATTAGAGCTTTGTGATTGCAGTGGAATAAATGTTTTAGATGCAATTTTAAAAAAAAGATATTCAGATTGATTTGGGAGTCAACATTCATAATTGAGCAAATGGAATCATTTTGTTGAAATGCTACCTCACAAGAATTCAGTTCATTGCATTCATATTGCAAAGGGTGCCCAGTGAGAGTTTGTGGATCAGACACATTAGGAAACAGCTGCAAGGTATCCTAGTTGCAGCTTACAACAGGAAACAGATTTTTTTGCCATTCCTGACCCTCGTAAACATTACACTCAATTATGGTTACTGCAAGCTGGATACTTTGGCAATTTTGTAATATTCCATTGTTAGCAGAGCCAAGAGCAAAGGTTTGTTCAAGACACCTCAAACCACCAGGAACCACTGCATCACTGAAAATACAGAGAAGAGACTTTTACTGACTCTATGCATAATCATTCCATCCCTAGCTTTGCTGAGAGGACAGTGCTGGGGCCACAGTAGATTTTTTTTTCTAAAAATTACCTTTCAAACATCTTAAACCATTCTGATAATGCCAGTAGATTACAGTGCAGTCAGTTAACACTCAGAACCGACGTTATATCTCACCAGTGCAACCTGAAGCAAGACATCAAAGCCTCATTACCACATATCCAAGAACTGGCAGTGAACCCCACCATTACACACTGGGTAAAGTAATATTGATCCCACCTTTACACACTGAGGAAACTAGCATTGAACCCCCCCCCCCCCGCCCCCCCACCTCCCATTACACACTAGGGAAACTGGCACTGACCTCACCATTACACACTGGGGAAACTAGTATTGACCCCACCCCCCCCAATTACACACTGGGTAAACTTGCATTAACCCCACCATTACACACTGGGGAAACTGGCACTGACCTCACCATTACACACCGGGTAAGCTGGCACTGACCTCACCATTACACATTGGGGAAACTAGCATTGATCCTGAAATTCCTGATGAAGGGCTTTTGCCCGAAACGTTGATTTTCCTGCTCCTCGGATGCTGCCTGCCCTGCTGTGCTTTTCCAACATCGCTCTAATCGCGACTCAGGTCTCCAGCATCTGCAGTCCTCACTTTGGCCTAACATTGACCCTGCCATTATACACTGGGTAAGCAGGCATTGACCCCACCATTACACACTGGGTAAACTGGCATTGACCCCACCATTATACACTGGGTAAACTGGCATTGACCCCGCCATTATACACTGGGTAAACTGGCATTGACCCCACCATTATACACTGGATAAACTGGCATTGACCCCACCATTACACACTGGGTAAACTGGCATTGACCCCTCTATTACACACTGGGTAAAGTGGCATTGATCCCACCATTACACACTGGGAAGCTAGCATTGACCCTGCCATTACACACTGGATAAACTGGCATTGACCCTGCCATTACACACTGGATAAACTGGCATTGACCCTGCCATTTTACACTGGGTAAACTGGCATTGACACCACCATTACACACTGGGTAAAGTGGCATTGACACCACCATTATACGCTGGGTAAACTGGCATTGACCCCACCATTATACACTGGATAAACTGGCATTGACCCCGCCATTACACACTGGGTAAACTGGCATTGACCCCACCATTACACACTGGGTAAACTGGCATTGACTCCGCCATTACACACTGGGTAAACTGGCATTGACTCCGCCATTTTACACTGGGTAAATTGGCATTGACCAAACCATTACACACTGGGTAAACTGGCATTGACCCCACCATTACACACTGGGTAAGCTGGCATTGACCCCACCATTACACACTGGGGAAATTGGCATTGACCCCACCATTACACACTGGGTAAATTGGCATTGACCAAACCATTATACACTGGGTAAACTGGCATTGACCCCGCCATTATACACTGGGTAAACTAACATTGACCCCGCCATTATACACTGGGTAAGCTGGCATTGACCCCACCATTACACACTGGATAAACTGGCATTGACCCCACCATTACACACTGGGTAAACTGGCATTGACCCCACCATTACACACAGGGTAAACTAGCATTGACCCCGCCATTACACACTGGGTAAACTGGCATTGACCCCACCATTACACACAGGGTAAACTAGCATTGACCCCGCCATTATACACTGGGTAAACTGGCATTGACCCCTCTATTACACACTGGGTAAACTGGCATTGACCCTACCATTACACACTGGGTAAAGTGGCATTGACCCCACCATTATACACTGGGGAAATTGGCATTGACCCCACCATTACACACTGGGTAAACTAGTGTTGACCCCGCCATTACACACTGGGTAAACTAACATTGGCCCCTCTATTACACACTGGGTAAAGTGGCATTGATCCCACCGTTACACACTGGGTAACTAGCATTGACGCCACCATTACACACGGGGGGGAAACTAGCATTGACCTCACCATTACACACTAGGTAAACCAGCCTTGACCCCACCATTACACACTGGGTAAGCTAACATTGACCCCGCCATTATACACTGGGTAAACTGGCATTGACCCCACCATTACACACTGGGTAAACTGGCATTCATCCCGCCATTATACACTGGGTAACCTGGCATTGACCCCACCATTACACACTGGGTAAACTGGCATTGACCCCGCCATTATACACTGGGTAAACTGGCATTGACTCCACCATTACACACTGGGTAAGCTGGCATTGACCCCACCATTATACACTGGGAAAATTGGCATTGACCAAACCATTACACACTGGGTAAACTGGCATTGACCCCACCATTATCCACTGGGTAAACTGGCATTGACTCCGCCATTATACAGTGGGTAAACTGGCATTGAACCCACCATTACACACTGGGTAAGCTGGCATTGACCCCACCATTACACACTGGGTAAACTGGCATTGACCCCACCATTACACACTGGGTAAGCTGGCATTGACCCCACCATTACACACTGGGTAAACTAAGTTAAAAATCACACAACACCAGGTTATAGTCCAACAGGTTTAATTGGAAGCACACTAGCTTTCGGAGCGATGCTCCTTCATCAGGTGATTATAGAGGGCTCGATCGTAACACAGAATTTATAGCAAAAGTTTGCAGTGTGATGTAACTGAAATTAGACATTGAAAAATTGATTGTCAGTTAGAATACAGTGATAGTTTCACTTCTTTCATGTGTAAATCACTTTTTAGATTAGAATCAATCTAAACATCAGGTCATAGACAGAGAACACAGCGGGCTAACACCTTCAACATATTGTCTCGCTATCACCATTGTTAACAGCTAACCCGAGAATGCAACTTTTAAAAAAAAGGGTTTTGTGATTTACACATGAAAGAAGTGAAACTATCACTGTATTCTAACAGATGAAAGGCTTAACAGACAATCAATTTTTCAATGTATAATTTAAGTTACATCACACTGCAAATTTTTGCTATAAATTCTGTGTTACGATCGAACCCTCCACAATCACCTGATGAAGGAGCGTCACTCCAAAAGCTAGTGTGCTTCCAGTTAAACCTGTTGGACTATAACCTGGTGTTGTGAGATTTTTAACTTTGTACACCCCAGTCCCACACCAGCATCTCCAAATCATGGATAGACTAAAGTTGACCCTGCCATTACACACTGGGTAAACTGGAATTGATTCACCATTGTACACTGGCATTGAATCCCACCATTACAACATGGATAAGTTAGCAGTTACCCAGCCATTACACACGGGGTAAACTAACATTAACATTATATACGGAGAAAACTAGCATTGACCCCACCATTACACACTGGGTAAGCTGGCATTGACCCCACCATTACACACTGGGTAAACTGGCACTGACCACACTATTACACACTGGATAAACTGGCATTGGCCTCTCCATTACACACTGGGTAAGCTGGCATTGACCCCTCCATTACACATTGGCTAAACAAACATTGACCCCATCATTACACACTGGGTGAAGTGGCATTGACCACACCATTACACACTGGGTAAACTAACATTGACCCCGCCATTAATTGCTGGGTAAACTAACATTGACCCCTCCAATACACACTGGGTAAGCTGGCATTGACCCCACCATTACACACTGGCTAAATAAACATTAACCCCACCATTACACATTCGGTAGAATGGCATTGACATGCCATTACACACTGGGTAAACTAACATTGACCCCACCATTACACACTGGGTAAACTAACATTGACCCCGCCATTAATTGCTGGGTAAACTGGCATTGACCCCACCATTACACACTGGGTAAACTGGCACTAACCCCACCATTACACACTGGGTAAACTAACATTGACCCCACCACTACACACTGGGTAAACTGGCATTAACCCCGCCATTACAAACTGGGTAAACTGGCACTAACCCCACCATTACACACTGGGTAAAGTGGAATTGATTCACCATTATACACTGACATTGTATCCCACCATTACACGATAGTAAGTTAGCAATTACCCCACCATTACACATGGGGTAAACTAACATTGCCCCCACCATTATACACATGGAAAACTAACATTGACCCCACCATTACACACTGGGTAAACAACTTTGACCCTGCCATAAACTCTGGGTCAACTGACATTGACAACCCGCCCCCACCCCACATTACACATTGGGTAATCTGGCATTGGAACCTTCATTGCACACTGGGGGATCTAACATTGGAACCTTTATTACACACTGGGGAATCAGGCATTGGAACCTTCATTACAAACTGGGGGATGTAACATTGGAACCTTCATTACACACTGGGGAATCAGGCATTGGAACCTTCATTATACACTGGGGGATCTAACATTGGAACCTTCATTACACACTGGGGAATCAGGCATTGGAACCTTCATTATACACTGGGGGATCTAACATTGGAACCTTCATTACACACTGGGGAATCAGGCATTGGAACCTTCATTACACACTGGGGGATCTAACATTGGAACCTTCATTACACACTGGGGAATCAGGCATTGGAACCTTCATTACACACTGGGGAATCAGGCATTGGAACCTTCATTACACACTGGGGGATCTAACATTGGAACCTTCATTACACACTGGAGAATCAGACATTGGAACCTTCATTACACACTGGAGAATCAGACATTGGAACCTTCATTACACACTGGAGAATCAGACATTGGAACCTTCATTACACACTGGGGAATCAGGCATTGGAACCTTCATTACACACTGGGGGATCTAACATTGGAACTTCTATTACAAACTGGAGGATCTAACATTGGAACTTCTATTGCAAACTGGGCAAATTGATATTGGAACTTTCCATAACAAACCATGGAATCTGACATTGGAACCTTCTATTACAAACTGGGGAAACTGACATTGGAATCTTCATGACCGATTGGGGAAACTGACATTAGAAATTTCCTTTACAAACTGGGGAAATTGACATTGGAACCTTATCCTTGCACACTGGGGAAATCTGATATTGGAACCTTCATTACAAAAGGGGAAACTGACATTGGAAACTTATCATTGCACGCTAAGTGACTTTCACCCACAGCACCACAGACAATAGAAATCTCAGATCTCAGTTCCAGTCCCAGAATTGCACAGTACAGAAAGTGATCCAATCTTTTGCCTTCAGTTGACATTTCAGTCCAATTGATGGTGTGTAGAAGACTCATGCCTGTGTATTTTCTGTAGTGGTGATGGTGGTGGTGATCTCCTTCTAACTTGGATAGTCCACGACTGCTTCTTGTAACAGCGTAACTTTACGACAATACATTTGTGCGTTTATTTTAGATGGACCGGATGGCCCTAAAATATCCATTAATCCCGATTTGTCCATTTACCCCGCTGGAAGAGCAGTTACCTTTACATGTTCTGTGGATTCAAACCCACCTGCAGAAATGGAATGGCTCCACAATGAAAGTTCTCTTCAACACAAAGGGCGTGAGCTAATTATTGCTAGCATTTCGTTGAATCAAAGTGGAACTTATACCTGTCAGGCCTTTAACACTTTAACACAAAGATACAGTGTCTCAACTAAGCCAATAATTGTCGTAGGTAGGTAACACATTTTTCCATTTTGTTTCTTTGGCTTGTAGTCCACTTGTGGACTGGTGGAGGGGTCTCTTTTGTTTAATGCTGGGAACGGGAATAAATCATTTGCTAATAAAAATGGAGCTTTTTTCTCCCACTTGGTTTTGCTGATGACAGGTAACATTGTACCAAGAAATCATTTTTTCAGTACTCACTTCAATGTTATCACGTCATATAAAAAAATAGTCCTAACTGCTTCAATATTTAATCAATTGCAACCACAATTAAGGCTGCAATTGTCTGTTATGCTGTCATTAGCCTGCACGTGAACCTGTTTAGATCACAGGAAAATTTGCTAACTTAAGTTTTCAACCTTTAAGTTTATTTATATTTAGGGGTGGCACGGTGGCTAGCACTGCTGCCTCACAGTGCCAGGGACCCAGGTTCGATTCCAGCCTTGGGCGACTGTCTGTGTGGAGTTTGCACGTTCTCCCCGTGTCTGCGCCGGTTTCCTCCGGGTGCTCCGGTTTCCTCCCACAGTCCAAAGATGTTCAGATCCGGTGAATTGACCATGCTAAATTAGGTTGTGTTAGGTGCATTAGTTAGAGGGAAATGGGTCTGGGTGGGTTACTCTTCGGAGGGTCGCTGTGGACTGGTTGGGCCGAAGGGCCTGTTTCCACACTGTAGGGAAGCTAATCTACCTGCTTCAAGGAGATGAATTGGTGATTGTCAAAATGGCTCACCAGAAAACATTTATATACTATAGCGATTTTTTGAATGAAGTTAAGCATCCAACTCTGAAGTGATCAATTCTGAAACTCCTATCATTGATGTTTCATTGTAATATTTTTAATAACTTTAAGCTGAGAGAGAAGGTCCGAAATGCCCTTTTAGAAATGTTACTGGTGTAATGAAAAAATTATTACGAATTATTTTGTGTGTTCGAATATTAAAACAGCCCTGAACTTACTGGTTCGCACAGATGTTCTAACTATCCAATTGTTTTAACCCCTTGAAATTCTTCCCACGTTCTGGGCCTTATGCCTTTTCAAAGGAAGGCTTTAAACTTGAAAGGGGAGCCATGTCAATACAACTAAAGAAAGGTTACAGCACAGAGCGAGATTGTTCAGCTCATCATGTTAGTGCTGTCCATTGTCTGTAACCTTGTGGGTTTCAACACATCAGGAGTGGATTCCTTTTCAAGGGAGAGAGGGTCTCCACCTCTACTTCCAAACTGGTCGGTGAATTCCAGATATCCACCTGCCATCTGATGCAGAAACCTTTGTCCCCTCTAAAGCTTTTACTGGTCATCTTCGATCTGCGCCTGGTGGTAAATGAGCTCACCGTCAAGGGAAACAGATCTTCCCTGATCCGAACCCCTCACTATTTTGTACACCTCGGTAAAGGCATCCCTCAGTCCCCTCTGTTTGCAGGAAAACAATCCTGGCCTTTCCGATCTTTCCTCATGCCTGCAATCTTTGAGCCCTTGCCAATCTTCTCCAGAGCAGTTATGTTCTTTTGGTAATGGGGTGACTGGGAACTGTACGCTATCCTGTAGCTGCCTTATACACGTCCTGCACTGCATCCCTGTTGCTTGGATTCGATATCTTGCACAAAAATAGGTGAGAGTTGGTGAAATGGCGAAGTCTAATCTTCATTTCATATGTTCCTGCATCTTACAGTGCCATAAACGACCTGTGAATGTGTATTCTAACCCAATTACTGCATCAAAAAAGTAATTTTGCTGTTGTTACTATGCTCAACCATACGTATTCTCATGGCCAACGCAACAGATACATTCAACCCAATTTGTCTTGCAAATGTACTTGCATAGTCAGACAAAGTTCCTTTCACAACAAAGGTACAGGGAGAGGCCAGTTTTACATCTCTATTGGAAAAGGCTGCGCAAACATAGAGCGCAAGACCACTGTAGGAGAATAGTTTCACACACGATTTGGATCTGATGTTGGTACGTCAACGCTTCCCAAACGGTTTCCCATCGTGACCGCAGTGTGGTGGATGAATGTTGTCAAGATCCAACGCTGTAGAGAGCCACAGTTGGGGGTGGGGGTGGGGTGGGGGGGGGGGGGGGGTGGGGGGAGAGATTAGAATAATGGGTGGGAAGCAGTCCCTGAAAGTGGCGGGGAGAGGGGAGTATGCCTATGGGGCAAGAAACACATACCAATGAGAGAGGGAATGGGAACGCCTGTAGGAGCAATGGGAAGGGGCGCACCATGGTGTGGGAAAGACGCCAAACTGGGAGGAGTTTGGTGTGGAGGTGTGCCTGTGGGAAAGGGGGTTTCAGTGATGAATGAATGAATGAATGAATGAATGAATGAATGAAATAATTGTCACATGTATTTTACCATGAGAAAAACAGTAAAAGTACAGTGTCGCCGTGAACTGGCGCCATTTTGAATGGTTTATGAAGAGGAGAAAAAAGTACAAAGGTGGGTGGGTTAGTCTTCGGAGGGTTGGTGTGGAATTGTTGGGCCGAAGGGCCTGTTTCCACACTATAAGGATTATAATTCTCTTTCTAATTCTAAAATGTAGCTTAAACAAAATCCATTAGTCCTGAGCCAGAGGGTCGTTTCTCTCTCTATAGTGCCAAAATGTGGTAATTAGGTTTTGTATTCCATAACTGCAAGATCTTGGCTATGGCCAATTGGCTTCCAGTTGCCAGCAGTGACAGGCAGGAGCTGAACTCTGTGTCTATTGAGAGCGTATTCTGTCTGAATGCTGTCATGGCTCTAAAGGGACAGGCCATGCTAACATCATAGCATTGCTCCAGCCCATTTACCACTGGATAAACATCCATCGTATCATTGTACAATGTGTCTTGCCACAATGATACGTTTGCCGTGAAAGCCAATCCATTTCGCCTCATCAACATGAACAATCTCCACCAGCATGTCTTCAAAACGTGAGCATTGAATTGGGCCACAACGCATTGTGTCTAGCTGGTAATTCAGAAAGGAATGGGATGTTAATGGCTGTTGTTGGAGCTTTTGCATTGTTCAACTCCACGTCAATGGAACTCAGTAACAAAGAAATGTCTATTCTAAGTTTGTGCGAAGATTTGTAGCTCGGGTGCTTGTTGTAGTGGTTCTGTTCGCCGAGCTGGAAGTTTTTGTTGCAAACGTTTCGTCCCCTGGCTAGGGGACATCATCAGTGCTCTGGTGCCTCCTGCGAAGCGCTTCTTTGATGTTTCTTCCGGCATTTATAGTGGTCTGTCCTTGCCGCTTCCGGGTGTCAGTTTCAGCTGTCCGCTATAGTGATTGGTATATTGGGTCCAGGTCGATGTGTTTGTTGATGGAGTTTGTGGATGAATGCCATGCCTCTAGGAATTCCCTGGCTGTTCGCTGTCTAGTAGTGTTCACCACAAGGGTACACAGGAAAACAACACACACAGACCAAGTCCTAAACTATGAAAGTAACCACCCCAACACACACAAACGAAGCTGCATCAGGACACTATTCAAAAGAGTCACAACACACTGCAGTACACCAGAACTGCGAAAAGAGGAAGAGGAACACCTATACAAGGTATTCGCCAAAAACGGATACCCGCGCAACTTTATCAACAGATGCCTAAGAGATAGACCATGGAACGAGGACATGCCACAACCAAAAGGACTAGCCACACTACCATACATCAGGAGCGTTTCAGAACTGACAGCCAGACTACTGCGACCCCTAGGACTCATAACGGCACACAAACCAACAGCCACGCTCAGACAACAACTTACTAGAACAAAGAACCCAATACCCAACATGAGCAAAACTAATGTAGTTTATAAAATACCATGCAAGGACTGCACAAAACACTATATAGGACAAACAGGAAGACAGCTAACAATCCGCATACATGAACACCAACTAGCCACGAAACGACACGACCAGCTATCCCTAGTAGCCACACACTCAGACAACAAGCAACATGAATTCGACTGGGAAAACACTACTATCATAGGGCAAGCCAGACAGAGAACAGCCAGGGAATTCCTAGAGGCATGGCATTCATCCACAAACTCCATCAACAGACACATCGACCTGGACCCAATATACCAACCACTACAGCGGACAGCTGAAACTGACACCCGGAAGCGGCAAGGACAGACCACTATAAATGCCGGAAGAAACATCAAAGAAGCGCTTCGCAGGAGGCTCCAGAGCACTGATGATGTCCCCTAGCCAGGGGATGAAACGTTTGCAACAAAAACTTCCAGCTCAGCGAACAGAACCACTACAAATGTCTATTCTACCTAAATTGATAGGTTAAATTTAAAGCCCTAATCTGCTACAACACTGCCTGCGAGCATGATAGAGGCATAACATTTTAACAGAGTGTCCAGTTCTGCTCACCCTGTTACAGGTAAGATATTACTAAACTAGAAAGGGCTCAGAAAAGATTTTACCAGGATGTTGCCGGGATTAGAGGGTTTGAGTTATAAAAGTAGACTGGAGAGGCTGGGACTTATTTCACTGGAGCTTAAGGGGTTGAGGGGTGACCTTTATAGAGGTTTATAAAATCATGAGGGATGTGGATAAGGTGAATAAAAGGTGTCTCTACCCTCGGGTGGGGGATTTCAAGGGAAGGGGGCATGGTTTTAAGATGAGAGGACAAAGATTTAAAAAGACATAGGAGGCATTTTTTTTTTACATGGGGACTGGTTCATGTGTGGAATGAACTTTCCGAGGAAGTGGTGGATGCGGGTAGAGTTACAACATTTGGATAAAGATATGAACAGGAAAGGTTCCGAGGGATATGGGCCAGGAGCAGGCAGGAGGAACTGGTTTAATTTGGGATTATAGTTGGCATGGAGTGATTGGACTGCAGGGTTTGTTTCCGTGCTGCCTCACTCTGTGACTCTGACTAAATATTTAGCTGTGCACTTGTGATGCCAAAGCCCACGAGGTTATTGGACAAATGCTAGAAGATATTCGTGGAATAATTCCGTGATTGCTTTTGACTGGCACAGATGGGATGGGCCAAAGGGCCGTTTACTACAGTGTAGAACTCTGCGGCTCCACATTGTATCTACGGACAATCTGTTTGCTAATTCGTTCTGACAACACATCAGAGCTTTTTGCAATGAAGAGCTGTAAGTAATTCTTTAAATGGTTTTGGTTAGGCCACAGTTAGAGTACTGTGTGCATTTCTGGTCACCACAATGCAGGAAGGTTTGAGAGCACCAGAGGGAGGTGCACGGGAGATTAGCCGGGATGTTACTGGGATTTGGAGCAGTTTGGTTCGGAAGGGAGACTGGAGAAATTGTTTTCTTTCGAGCAGAGAGGATTGATGGAGGCAGCTGCTGAAGATGGGAAAGATGAGGGGGCACGACAGGATGGATAAGAAACAGCTGCTCCCCTCAGTTGTAGGGTCAGCAAGGAGGAGAGGGGTGGCATAATTTTAAAGTGACAGGCAGGAGGTTTTGAGGCGATTTGACAAAAACAAAACACATTTTCACTGGAGAATAGCGATAATCTGGAATGTACTGCGATGGAGGATAGTAAAGATGAGAAACCACACAATCTTTAAAAAGTAAGAGGATAAACACTTGAAATGTCATGATATACATACAGACCAAGTGCTAGAAAATGGGATTAATGATGATAGATTGACACAGACTCAATGAGCCAATGGGCACTTCTGTGCTGTGTGTCTGTATGACTCCATAAATAAGACTCAAAAGCGTGCCTTTATAAATTTGGATCTGTATCCTCTCGGCCTTTCTTTCAGTCTCCTTTGAAGTGCTTTTCTTTGGGTAATCATTTCCATCAAGTTTACTTTTCCCTACAGGAACCTACAGGGATGGCACGGTGGCTCAGTGGTTAGCCTCCCAGCACCAGGGACCCGGGTTCAATTCCAGCCTCTGGCGACTGTCTGTGTGGAGTTTGTACATTCTCCCCATGTCTGTGTAGGTTTCCTCCAGATGCTCCGGTTTCCTCCCACAATCCAAAAATGTACAGGTTAGGTGAATTGACCTTGCTAAATTATCCCATAGTGTCCAAGGATGTGCAGGTTAGGGTGGATTGGCCATGCTAAATTGCCCGTAGTGCCCAGGGATGTGCAGGTTAGGGTGGATTGACCATGATTAATTGCCTATAGTGCCCAGGGATGTGTAGGTTAGGGTGGATTGACCGTGATAAATTGCCCATTGTGCCCAGGGATGTGCAGGTTAGGGGTGGATTGGCCATGATAAATTGCCCATTGTGCCCAGGAATGTGCAGGTTAGGGGTGGATTGGCCGTGATAAATTGCCCATTGTGCCCAGGGATGTGCAGGTTAGGGTGGATTGGCCGTGATAAATTGCCCATTGTGCCCAGGGATGTGCAGGTTAGGGTGGATTAGCCATGCTAAATTGTCCCATAGTGTTAGGTGTATTAGTCAGAAGGAGATGGATTAATCTTTGGAAGGTTAGTGTGGACTGGTTGGGCCGAAGGGCCTGTTTCCGCACTGTATTGAATCTAAAAAAAACCTTTTATTTTTAAGATGTTACCAGGGCAACATCCTGGTAAAGTCTTCTTCATTTGAATGTGCCGACTCGGATGGCACCATAGCTCAGTGGTTAGCACTGCTGCCTCCCAGCGCCAGGGACCCAGGTTCGATCCCACCCTTGAGCGACTGTATTGTGTGGTGTTTGCAAGTTCTCCCCGTGTCTGTGCGGGCCAGCTGCAGTTTCCTCCCACAGCCCAAAGGTGTGCAGGCTCGGTGGATTGACCATGGGAAATTGCCATGGTAGACTCACATTAGCATTAGGGAGAGAACTCCAGAATTTTGAACCAGCGAGGGAATGGCAATGTATTTCCAAGTCAGGGTGGTGAGTGGCTTAGAGGGGAATTTCTGGGTGGTGCTGTCTCATGTATCTGTGGCATTTGTCCATCTAGACGGGAGTGGGTTTGGAAGCTGCTGTTTAGTACCCTTTGGTGAATTGCTGCAGTGCATCTTGTAGACAGTACACACTGCTGCTACTGAGGGTCACTGGTGGAGAGGAGTGGATCCCAATCAAGTGGGATGCTTTGTCCTGGGATGGTGCCCCATTTTCTTCAGTGTTGCTGGAGTCGTACCAACCCAGGCAAGTGGGGAGTACTCTGCCACACTCCTGACTTGTGCCTTGTTGATGGTAGAAAGGTTTTGAGGAGCTGAGTTAAAGACTGTATTATTCCGATGCATTGCTCCTTCCCAAACTTATCACGAGTTCTCACATCCTTTGGAAAAATAATCTCATGTGCACTTTCATTATACACTGCTCTCAAAAGGTAAAGTGCTTTCTGCCTTTGTACAGATGACTGCATGGATAGTTTCCTCTTGTCAAGAAAAAGCTCTTAAAGATAGTGGAATCAAGGGTTGTGGAGATAAGGCAGGAACAGGATACTGATTGAGGATGATCAGCCATGATCATAATGTATGGTGGTGCTGGCTCGAAGGGCCGAATGGCCTACTCCTGCACCTATTGTTTATTGTAACATTAAGGAGTTCAGTCAAGTTTTGTAAATACCTTCTGATTTCTTATTGTGTGTTGTCTGTTGGTCCACAGTCCCATCTGTTCCATACTGCTGAAGGGATGACTGAGTAACTGTATGCTGCAGTCAGTCACCAAGTTCAACACAGAGTTAGTGCTGGAGAAACTCAGCAGTGTCTATTGAGAGGAGGAGAGGAGAGTTGATGCTTTGAGTTCAATTACCCTTCATCCAGACTGATAGCAGCTGGGAAAGATGATAGGTGTGGGGGAGGCAAGGGGGGTGAGATGAATCGATGGAGACGGTGCCGAAAGAGGGAGAGAACAGGCAGCACGGTGGCTTAGTGGCTAGCATTGCTGCCTCACAGCGCCAGAGACCCGGGTTCAATTCCCACCTCGGTTAAATGTCTGCGTGGAGTTTGCACGTTCTCCCTGTGTTTGCGTGGGTTTGCTCCGGTTTCCTCCCGCAGTCAAAAGATGTGCAGATTAGGTGAATTGGCCGTGCTAAAATTGCCCAGAGTGTTAGGTGCATTAGTCAGGGGTGAATGTAGGGGAATGGGTCTGGGCAGGTTACTCTTCGGAGGGTCAGTGTGGACTTGTTGGGCCAAAGGGCCTGTTTCCACACTGTAGGGAATCTAATCTAGAAATAAAGGAGGTGAAGAAGAAGGCATTATAGGAACTGTGGGAGGCCATTCAGCCCCTCAGGCCTGTTCCTACATTCAGTGATCTGTGGCCAAACTCCATATACCTGCCGATGTCATATATGCCTGAGTGTCATTGTTTAACAACAATCTAAGTGTTTCAGACAAACCAAATGAGTGAGTGAAAATTGCTGGGTAGTGCTAATGAGAGGTGCAAATGGTTGAAAGGGGTTGGCTGTGTTGGGAACAAAGAGAAAGAACATTTCCTGCAGTCATAGGACGTGTTCATGCACTGAGATTGTTAAACTCAGCTGGAAATGCAAATTGAATTCCTTCAGGCAAAGGAGATTAAATTTAAATCAACAAACCTATTTGCATCCACTTAGATTCCAGGCAAGTACCATTCAGACACTTAACACTGTGGCAAGACTTGTTTGCAATCGCCAAACTGAATTTCAGACAAGTCATATCCAACACCGGGAGGCTGTGAGCGATCATCAGAGGCTGGATAGGCCGGGACTTTCTTCCCCTGGAGCTAAGAGGTCACCTGAAAGAAGTTTATAAAATCATGAGGCCACGTGGATAATGTGAACAGCATTTTCCCTTCGGTAGGGGAGTTCAAAACCAGACGTTCAAGGTGAGAGGGGAAAAATTTAAAAGGGACCTCTGAGGTAGCTTTTTTCCATACAGGGTGGTGTATGTACCCAACGATCTGTCTGAGCAAGTTGCAGAAGTAGGTCCAATTACATTTAAAAGACATTTGTGCAATTACATAAATACGGAAGGTTTAGAGGGATATGGGCCAAATGCAGGAAAATGGGACTAGTTCAGTTTAGGAAACCTGGTGGGCATGGATGAGATGGGCTGAAGGGCCTGTTTCCATGCTGTATAATTCTATCTTGGCGATTAATTTGATTTGTCAGAGTTTGAAAATCTTGTTGGAGCGAGCAAACATTTAAAAAATCAACTTGTAAGTTCAGGTAGAAAGTTGCCAAATAATCTACTTAGAGTCATAGAGATGTACAGCACGGAAACAGACCCTTCGGTCCAACCCGTCCATGCCGACCAGATATCCCAACCCAATCTAGTCTCACCTCCCAGCACCCGACCCATATCCCTCCAAACCCTTCCTATTCATATACCCATCCAAATGCCTCTTAAATGTTGCAATTGTGCCAGCCTCCACCACTTCCTCTGGCAGCTCATTCTATACATGTACCACCCACTGTGTGAAAAAGTTGCCCTTTAGGTCTCTTTTATATCTTTCCCCTCTCACCCTAAACCTATGCCCTCTCGTTCTAGACTCCCCGATCCTAAGGAAAAGACTTTGTCTATTTATCCTAGCCATGCCCCTCATAATTTTGTAAACCTCTATAAGGTCACCCCTCAGCCTCTGACGCTCCAGGCAAAACAGCCCCAGCCTGTTAAGCCTCTCCCTGTAGCTCAAATCCTCTCTGGCAGCATCCTTGTCAATATTTTCTGAACCCTTTCAAGTTTCACAACATCTTTCCGATAGGAAGGAGACCAGAACTGCACACAATATTCCAACAGTGGCCTAACCAATGTCCTATACAGCCGCAACATGATCTCCCATCTCCTGTACTCAATACTCTGACCAATAAAGAAAAGCATACCAAACGCCTTCTTCACTATCCTATCTACCTGCGACTCCACTTCCAAGGAGCTATGAACCTGCACTCCAATGTCTCTCTGTTCAGCAACGCTCCCTAGGACCTTACCATTAAGTGTATAAGTCCTGCTAAGATTTGCTTTCCCAAAATGCAGCACCTCGCATTTATCTGAACTAAACTCCATCTGCCACTTCTCAGCCCATTGACCCATCTGGTCCAGATCCTGTTGTAATATGAGGTAACCCTCTTCGCTGTCCACTACACCTCCAATTTTGGTGTCATCTGCAAACTTACTAACTGTACCTCTTATGCTTGCATCCAAATCATTTATGTAAATGACAGAAAGTAGATGGCCCAGCACCGATCTTTGTGGCACTCCACTGGTCACAGGCCTCCAGTCTGCAAAACAACCCTCCACCACCACCCTCTGTCTTCTACCTTTGAGCCAGTTCTGTATCCAAATGGCTAGTTCTCCCTGTATTCCATAAGATCTAACCTTGCTAATCAGTCTCCCATGGGGAGTCTTGTTGAAAGCCTTACTGAAGTCCATAAAGATCACATCTACCACTCTGCCCTCATCAATCCTCTTTGTTACTTCCTCAAAAAAACCAATCACATTTCTGAGACATGAGATGATGCGTAATATCTACCCAGTGTCTGGCTTGGTTAAAAAAAAAATGCACAGATGGAAATGTTCGCTTTAATAGTTTTAACCTGACTGATCTGCGTGTGCAAATATCTGCCATCAAGATATAATGAGGGGAAATGAAAGTGCTGGGTGTGTGGAATGCGTGGCCCCCAATGATAGTAGAGTCAGAGATATTAGGGACATTTAAACAACTGCTGATCAAACACAGGAATGGCAGGAAATTGTGTAGGTTAGGTTTATCTTAGATGAAGATAAATGATTGGCACAATATCATGAGCTGAAGGGCCTGTACTGTGCTGTACTGATCTGTGTTTTATGTTCTGTGGTGGCTCAGTGGTTAGCACTGCTGCCTCACTGGAACCCGGGTTCGATTCCAGCCTCGGGCGACTGTCTGTGTGGAGTTTGCACATTCTCCCCGTGTCTGCGTGGGTTTCCTCCGGGTGCTCCGGTTTCCTCCCACAGTCCGAAGATATGCAGGTGGATTGGCCAGGCTAAATTTCCCACAGTGTTCAGGGATGTGTAGGTTAGGTGCATTAGTCAGGGACAAATATAGGGTAGGGGAGAATGGGTCTGAGTGGGTTACTCTTCGGAGGGTCGGTGTGGACTTGTTGGGCCAAAGGGCCTGTTGGAATTCTGTAATATGTTCCAAAAAGGTTTTATGCATTTAACTGAAGTTTAGATTCTCAATGACAGAAAACCCTGCCTTTATGGTGAATCATTACTGAAAGGTTTAGCAGGTGATGTGTCCTGGGTGTTGTGGTTTTATGACTGGACTGTTACTTCAGTGTGTAATGTGCTGAATCTAAACCCTGCAATGGTGGCTTTTGGATTCAGTTTGGCGGCTTAGTGATTAGCACTACCAGCTGATGGTGTGAGGGACCTGGGTTCGATTCCAGCCTTGGGTGACTGTGAATGTGGAGCTCACACATTCTCCCCGGTTTTCCTCCAGGTGCTCCGGTTCCCTCCCACACTCCGAAGATGTGTGGGTTAGGTCGACTGGCCGTGCTAATTTGGCCCGTAGTGTGGACAGGCTGGGTGGATTTAACCATGAGGAAAGTGAGGTTAGGTTGGAGGGGGGAGGTGTCTCTGGGTGGGATGATCTCTGGGGGTAGGTGCAGACTTGATGGGCTGAATAGCCTCTATCTGTACTGGGGAGATTCTGAAGTGTATATCTTTCCTCGCAGGTTTTCCACTTGACCTCCTATCTGAGATTACAAACTCAGACCTCAAGCAAACAAGAAATTAAACCTCATTCAAACCCCAAGCCCTTCCCTCTTTCCAATGCGCTGCAAGAAACAAATCATTAATCTGTTGCAAGTCAGTTTTGGCGAGTCAGTAATCACACTTACTGACAGGCACTTGTGGTGAGATTATTCTATACGAGTGGATCCAGATATCTGGCAGCTGAGATCACTTGGATTTAATTAGATGTGCTAACAATCCCTCGGGCAAAATAAAATGTTGCTGCAAAAAATAAATACCAAAGATAAAATTATTTCCAATGAAATGCGTTGAGTCTAAGGATTATTGTGTGGAGTTCTCGCTTTAAGTCACCCCGTTTAAAGATGTTTCACTTTAAAGTTGTTGCTGTCCTATGTTCCCCCTCCTCATTTAAAGTCCTGCTTTTCATTTTAACATTCCTTACTTCCCAGCTATACCTCATACGATTACAACTCTTGCACCATCATGTGTCACGTCATTGTGATGTCAGCTAGACCCCCACCTCCCCCAACTCTGATTGGTTGGTGCCAATCTGTTTGTGCTGATGTCCAAAATCATTTATTTAAAAATTGTGTCTCAGGTTCTGAGTAAACTTTTCAAAAATATGTCTATATTTTTTTCTATCTCAACATCTCTATTCGTTTTAGCCAAACAAGTAGAGGAACTGGTCAGGATTTAGTACTTTTCAAAGAATTCTCTGCTGCGCTATACATTATGTGTCCAGATACAATAACTGAGGAATGTATATAGTGTCTGTACCATATTCGGAATTCTTTTACCGTTGCAAGTTTGCTTTCCTAACTGAAGTTTTCCTTGAGTTGGTTTGCAAGTTATTTCAACTGGGAATGCATGATGCAGCACATGTATGCCACAGTATTTCAACCTTTACACTAGTTAACCCAGGCGACGGTTTTCTCCAGGAACCTAACTCTGATTTTAACATTGATTCCTATGAGAAACCATGCTTCACTTAAAGTTGCAAGTTTCAGGCGGCCAACCCTGACTTTGAGCGTGGGAACCGTGTACTTCCACCTTACGTTTTTAGCTTTCAGGCTAGCAACGTTAACTCAAGACATTTTACGAAATAATTCTCCGCGCTGGTCTGACAAAGTGTAGACTTCTGAATATTGCGATAGTGTGCAGAGCATTCTCGTAACATTGGAAGGACTTGAGAGCTAGGAAACAATTGCTGGCCGAAAGATCAAATGCTGCAACCTCTCCATGATTATTTGCGGTAATCTTGGGGACAAATTTGTTAGTTCTGTTCATTGTCAAAGTGGACCTTAACTTGATTAAGTTTAATGAGTGGCATTTTCCCACAAGAAACAGCGACGGGGTCTGGAAAAGTCAGCCTTGATGGGACAAAGGGCCCCGCGTCACTGTTTTGTCTCCAGCCCTGCGGTTCCACTCATCGATAATTCATATTTCCGTTCCTCTCTGTGCTCTCCAACCTCGCTTGTCTTTTCCCAAGCGCCGTTTGTGGTCGGTCTGACTTAAAGCATCGATTTCAAACCACCGCCCGTCCTTTTGCAGGTAACTGCGACGCCGTGATTTTAAAACAGTCTGCAGTTTTGCGTGGAACGCCGAAATAAAAAGATAAGTTTAAACGGAGAGCCCAGCGATCACTGAACGGGCAATCGAAAGTGATATAACACCGTGTCATTTTCCAAATTTTATTCACAGTGCCAGTTTCTAATGTCAACGTATCATCCAACAATTCAGCGCCAGTAGAAAACCTTCACGCCATTTTATTGACTTGTGAGGCCGCGGGCTCTATACAATCAAGGATATGGTATAAGGATAACCGCCTTCTCAAGGACAGTGATGGAATAAAAACATCTGAAGAGAAAAAGACACTGACTATAATCAGTGTTAACAGAAACGATTCTGGAACATATACATGCCAAGTCATTGGTGTCACTAACAACGCATCCGGAAGTTTTGACCTGAAAATTAATTGTGAGTACACGGAAACCTTGAGGTGTTCGTTCACATTTACTATCAGCGATTCTTTCAGGTGCGAAGACAACACGTGTTCTCTCGATTCCTTTTTGTAGATGGACCAGAGGCAGTCACTGTTGAACCCCCGGGGCCAAGTCACCTAGAACTGGGGCAATCGCTTATATTACGTTGCTCTGCCCAATCCGTCCCTCCAGCTGTCTATACATGGTCCAATGATAATGGTCAGTTAGACAGTGGACAAACGTACAACATTGAATCAACAAAGGAAAGTCCAGGTGGGAATTATACCTGTGAGGCTTATAACAGCATAACCAAACAAACCAGTAGTGCTACTAAAGAGGTAACTATTGAAGGTGAGTAAACGTTTCACCTAAACAGACTAACAGCATTTTGTCCATGTGCTTCATTCCATATGTATGTTTCTTTTCTATGTTGTTCTTTCTGTGTTTGCTGGTAATAACAAATATTTCTTTCTAATGCAACAAAATAACAATCTTGTCAATGTATATCGGTTCCTACAGTCACATCAATCGCACATAGTTTATATCTGCAAGGCCATTCTCAACTCCTCAGAGACTGAGGTAGTCCATATCCAGATGCAACAAGACCTGGACTATAGTTGGATTGGGACTGACAAAACAGCAAGTCAAGTTCATACCACCCAAGTGCCATCAACAATACCGAATCTATCACTCTTTGACATTCAACAGTACTACCATCACTGAAAGCCAACTATCAATATCCTGGGGTTTACCGTTGACCAGGAACTCAACTTGACTCGTCATATGTAGTGGCTACGAGACTAGGATAGAGGCTAGGAATCCTGCAGCGAGTAGCTCACCTTGTTACCCCCCCAAAGCCTGTCCACCATCGATAAGGGATAAGTCAGGATTGTGATGAAATATTCCGCACTTACCCGGATGAGTGCTGCTCCAACAACACGCAAGAAGCTCAACACCGTCCAGGATGAAAGAATCAGCTTGATTGGCACCACATCGGCAATCCACCTTCCACCAATAATACTCAGTGGCAGCAGCATGTACCATCTACAAGATGCATTGCAGAAATTCACCTAAGCTGTTTAGACAGCACCTTCCAAATACATGACCATAATCATCTTGAAGGATGAGGGAAGCAGATAATAACTTCTCAAGTTCCCCTCCATTGCATTCTCCATCCCGATAGAGTCACAGAGTTTGTGTGGAATTTGCATATTCTCCCCATGTTTGCGTGGGTTTCCTCCGGCTGCTCCGGTTTCCTCCCACAGCCCAAAGATTAGGTGGATTGACCATGCTAGATTGCCAATAGTGACCAGGGCTGTGCAGGCTAGGGAGATAAGGCATGGACTGTGCAGGGTTAAAGGGAAAGGAATGGATCAAGGGCTGATTCAGCGGGTCGATGGGCTGAATGGCCTACCTCCTCAATCTCGGGATTCTCTGATTCTACTCCAGAGACTTGCTTGAGAGAGGGACAAGACTTAATGTGCCAGGAATTCAGTGTTTCCGGCAAGGTTGGTGGGATATAACTGGAAGGGGTGTCAGGGAAGGAAGAATATCCCAGCTGAAGGAAAACACCTTAAGAGGGCTTATCCAGCAAAGCTGAAAGGTGAGATCACAGGAGTAGCAAGGGTGCTACAGCCTCTGCGGTGATTAAAAAGGTGATAGAGGTACAGATATGTGGACAGGTCACGGGCGGGTGATGTTAACTTCCCCTACAGTGACTGAGGGTCCCTTGGTGCAAGGCTCTTGGATGGGGGGTGAGGAGGGGCAGTTGTTAGGTGTGTCCAGGGCAGTTTTTGAAACAATATGCAAAGAGTTCAGCGAGAGACAGGACCATACGAGACCTGGTATTGGGAATGAGCCCGGACCTCTAAGTTTCAATGAGGGAGCATTTCAGGACCAAATGGCCAAAATTCTGTACAAATTTAAAAATCACACAACACTCAGTTATAGTCCAACAGGTTTATTTGGAAGCACTAGCTTTCAGAGCGCTGCTCCTTCATCAACCACCTGATGAAGGAGCAGCGCTCCGAAAGCTAGTGCTTCCAAATAAACCTGTTGGACCATAACCTGGCGTTGTGGGATTTTTAACTTTGTCCACCCCAGTCCAACACCGGCAACTCCAGATCATAATTTTCAGTTACTCTTGGTCAGGATAAGACGAGTCCTGGAGTAAAAGCATTAAGTGACTAAACTGGGGGGGGGGGGGGGGGAGGCTAACTGCAGCAATACTGGGTAGGAGGTGGTGAACGTAGACTGGGAGTTGAGAGTAAATCCACATTTGCCACAAAGGCCAGCTCAGGACCTGTGAAAACGAAGGATAAGGATGGCAAGCTTTGGGAACCTTGGATGACAAGAGAAATATGTCGGTATACCTTTGACCTTTGCCAAGTCAAAATTGTGCAACTCCCTGGCCAAAAATGGGGGGCCCCTCTACCGAACAGACGACAGTGTTTCACGAAGACAACTCAATAACTTCACCAATGAAACTCAGGAAAAGCAAAAAATGTTGGTCCATCCAGCGGCACCCAGGAATGATTTATTTTAAAACCACGTTATCAAACTGGAATTTGAAAGTGCCAAAGATGCTTCTTAGAAGGAATCTCATGTTCAGTTCGAACTCGTATTTTTTCAGCGTGCGTAACTTTGCCTGACAGAAAGTGGCCGAGGAAGGTGGACTTTGCAAGCGCAGAGTTCCCGGCTGATCTCAAGATACCACAACTCGAATGGATCCTGGTCTTGTAACAAGAGAAGGCTGGAGAAACTCAGCAGCGTCTGCAGAGGGAAAACAAACCAGCTCTGAAATAGTCATGCTAGACTCGAAAAGTGAACCCTCTCCGCAGAAGCGAGGAGAAAGTGAGCACTGCAGATCGCTGGAGATCAGAGTCGAGAGGGTGGTGCTGGGAAGGAACAGCCGGTCAGGCAGCATTCGAGGAGCATGAGCCTCATTCCCTGATGAACAGCTTATGCCCGAAACGTCGACTCTCTTGCTCCTTGGATGCTGCCTGACCGTCTGTGCTTTTCCAGCACTCTCGACTCCCTCCAGAAGCTGCCAGACCCGCTGAGTTTCTCCAGTAATTGTCTATGCCGGTTTCAGATTTCGCATGCGCTTCGTTGCTTTAGTTTGAGCACAGCGAGGATTGTGACTTAAGGTTCTCATGCTAGAGAGATATCTTCCCGTCTCTGTTAACACTCATAGTCTGTAATGGTTCCCTTTTACCTTCGAGTTCTTGCTGTCTGATTCCAGCACATGGAAACCTCTTTTGTTCACACATTTGTATGTTGCTTTCTGTAAGTACACCCTCTCACTGGCAACTGCTACGATATTAAAGGATATTCAACATTTAGAAACAGGGAAAAAGGGAGTGGTAATGCATTAGTGCTGACTGAGAGGAGTGAGGCCAGTGGATGTCTGCAGCAGAAGGCAAGGAATGCAGAATCAGTTTGGGTCAAGTTCAACAAAGGCAAGGAGCTACAGTTATTGGCCGAAATTGTCTCTCGGTTACCCAAGCTCCAAGGTCCTGTCAGAGCAGCAGTTGGACTGTTGACAGAGCAGGAAATTAGGGATGCAGTCATCATGTGGGACTTCAACCGATAGATGAGGGAACGCACCGACGCTGTGGAGGAGAGATTCCGGGAATTTCTATGGGATGATTTACTGCAGAAATACATTGAGGAACCAACATGGGCCACAGGCTATTTTCGAAGTTGTATAACGCAGTGAAAAAGGGCGATTATTCTTGCTGCAGGTGAACTTTTCAGCAATGACAGATTTTTACCAATCGGTTTGGGACGGTAGTAGTTCAATTGAAAATGAGTGTCTTAAGTTTAAACAAGGTCAGTTATGAGAGTTTGAGGGGATAAAAGACCACGGTGAATGGAAAAACAAATGTACAGAAGACATGTCTACTGCTGGAAGAAATATTGCTTGGATTGAAAGGAAAATCCATTCTTTTAAGGCAAAAAAGGAGAAGTTAGAGAGTTGAGACTATTGAGGATAGTTAAATGCAATGTAGTGATTGGAACCGGGTAGTTCTTTTTGACTACCAGATCCGTGTTTGGGGTTGTTAAATTGGACCAATCAGGGAGCCCCGGCTGGCTAATATTCGGGGATTCAGAGAGTCCCCTCACTTCAAGACCAAAATATTGAATATTTCTGGGGAGGCGGTCTTAGAGACCAAAGGACACGGGGAGAAAGCGAATTCAGGGTTGGAGGATCCGCCATGTGAATGATGCAGCAGGTTCGATGGGCCAAATGGCCTCCTCCTGTTCCTCTTTGTGAAGTTTCTAAGGGGGCAGGCCTAACCAGGCGACCATGTCCTCTCTTCATAATCTCTTAGGATGCAACACAGGCTCTTATCATAATGCAATCAAGACCGTCTTATAAGTCCATTCTGTCGCAAAAGCATTGCTCTCCTAACCAGGGCCTCATTATCCGGGCAATCATATCTAACACCGAAGGCACTGCATCACATAGATGGAGTGCAAGTCACCATTCATGGCTATGTTGCTTAACCCATGAGCTGACCACAGCGTTTAACAAGAAGGTTGTTAAAGGGTTGCATGTAACCCTGAGGGCCGAACAGTGCAGTATCAACTTCTGAGATGTACCTTCATTGCGTTCCTTCCTTTCTTTTTCAGAAAAGACCACGAAAAGCAAAACGTTGTCCCCTGGTGCCATCGCGGGCATTGTGATTGCAATTCTCGCTGTTCCGGTGATTGGGGGGACTGCATGGTTCCTCAAAAAGAAGTTCAGCAGGTAAGTGCATGACGCGCGCACTTAATAAGCTGGTTCGTCTGTGCGTGTGCTAAGTTTGAGATTATCTGCACGGCTCAGTCTTTGGTCAGACCGTCAAGTAAAGAAGCAGCATTGGGTCATTCTGCCCCCTAGGGGTTTCTCAAACCCTCAATGTTTTCACTGTCAATATTTTGGGGAGGGGGGGGTGGATGGGTCAAACATTCCCCAGGAGATGGAGAGGGGGGACACAGAGTGGGGTGGGGAGGGGCTCGGTGGGTAGCAGAGGGGAATGAAGCAGCTGTCCTATCCAATTCCCACCAGCAGGGGGTCCTCTCACCGGTAACCTGCAAGGGTTGGCTCTTCCAAGTGAAGAAGGCGGGATGGTGGGGGCAGGGGAAACGGTCATAGGGCAGAGGTTGCCCTCCAGACCTTCTCCCCGTCCCCTGCCAAAGGTTCATTTCGCCCCCATTTTCCTGGCTTTCTGTAGCGCTGTACCCTCCACCCTAACACCGAATTCAGCTGCTGACCCTCTATTCAGGGCTGGCATCTCTCGGAAGGTGGTGGAGAGAGGCTCACATTTCCATCAGAGCTTGGGACCGGCTAAATTCAGAACCGCGTTTCCGTAATTATCCATCCCGCTCCCGATGCTGCCTCATGTTAGGGTGATGCACTCGGGCAGGACAACCAAGGCCGGGGGGGAGGACCATGTGGTGACCCCAGGATGCAGTGATTGAGCTTAGTGTGTAAGTCCGTCCATCCCTTCAGGTCTCAGGGACACAGGATACTCACCTTTATTAGCCGAGGCTTAGAGTTTAACAGGGAGGCGATGCTGGAACTGTATAAAACACTGGTTCGACCATAGCTAGAGTATTGTGTGCAGTTCTGCATTATAGAGGGGGAGAGGATAGCACTGGAGAGGGGTCAGAGCGAGATTTACCAGGGGGTTGCCTAGGCTGCAGGGTTTTGGTTCTGAAGAGAGATTGGACCGACTGCGGTCATTTCCCTCAGAGGAGACCGAGAGGGGGACAGGATTGAGCTGTGTGGAACAATGCAGGGCATAGAGAGGGTAGACAGGAAGAGATGTTTGCCCTTGATGGAGTGAACGGGAGACGGAGGGGGTGGGAGTGTCATTGATTTAAGGAAAGGGGCTGGACGTCTAAAGTGGATGTGAGGAAAACAAATTTTTCACTCAGAGGGTGGTGGGAATCACTCCCTATTAGAGTAGAGCTAGAGGCAGGAATCTATTGAAGAAGTGCTCACTTGCAATGCCAAGGCTATGGGGGCCAAGTATTGGGAAATGGGGTTAGAGCAATTAGCTGGTAGGCAATATTTGGCAGGTCGAAAGGTTTTTTTTAATAGAGCTGTAAATCTCTATGATTCTATATTCTGAGCACTATCTAACTGTGCTGTTAACCTTCAGCCACAGCCAATAGCTTCTTAATCGTTCTCTTCGTTATCGTTTCAAGCACGTTTTGCACAGCCTGGGACTTTGTTCCCAGTTGAGCTTTGTGCTGACATTAAGGAAGTAATAATGTTGTTGTGCCAGCAGTTGGCCCATATCCCTTCATATTCGCGTCCCCATTCGGATCTCCAGGAGTCTCACTGCAGAGCGTTTGCACAATACTTGGTCAACAGAATCTACAGGGTGTCACATAAGCAATCTTGGCGCGACAAATTTATGCCGCGTGTTCTGATTCGCTTTTCTCTTTATTCGTTTGTGGGAATGTGGGCGTTGCTGAGTCAGCCGTGGCTGTCCCTACCGAAGTACCCTTGCTGAGCCATTTCAGAGGGCAGTTACGTTCAGAGGGCTGTGGAACGCACAGAAGTGGTTGTGGGTTTGGAAGGTGCTGCCTTTGGTGGACTCCTACAGTGCAACTTGTAGATAGTACATCGTGGGACTACTGAGCGGAGGAACTGGGTGTTGGTGGATGTGGTGCCAACCAAGCGGGGGCTGTTTCGTCCTGAGCTTCTTGAGTGTTGTTAGAGCTGCCCCCATCCAGGGCAAGTGGGGGAGCGTTCCAACACATTCCTGACTTGGGTTGTGTGAGTAGCTTTGGGAAATCAGGAGGTGAGACTCTCACTGCAGGATTCCCAGCCTCTGAGCTGCTCTTGTGTCTTCCATATGGTCAGTCCAGTTCAATTTCTAGTCAATGGTGACCTCCAGGATGTTGACAGTGAAGGATTCAGCAATGGTCATTGAGTGTCAAGGAGTGATGGCTCGATTCTCTCCTGTTGGAGGTGGTCACTTGTGTGCTGTCAATGTTACTCGCCTCTTGTCAACTCAAGGCTGGATATTGGCCAGGTCTTGCTGCATTTGAACATGGACTGCTTCAGTCCCTGAGGATTGTTCATGGAGACGGACTGCTGGGAGGGAGTGCAAGGTGGGAGGGAAAGCTGCATTTTCATGAAATCTGGAGAGAGGGAACGATCTGTGAGTGAAAGAGTCCAATGTGTTGTCAGTCAACTGTTGTGTTCTCCTGAGGTGCAGGATTGCCTCAAATTCAGAGGGACCATACCACTGCTGTTGGTCACGTCTGCATACTTATGTCTTGTGGAGAATTTGTTCTTATCCTTCTATCACTGGAAGAGCTCAGTTGTTCAACTCCATTGACAGGCAAGAGAGAAACTCCCAGCCTTCACTCTGCTCCTATGGTAACCAAATCCTCAAGGAGCATGTTTTTTTTGATTAGATTAGATTACTTACAGTGTGGAAACAGGCCCTTCGGCCCAACAAGTCCACACCGACCCGCCGAAGCGCAACCCACCCATACCCCTACATATACCCCTTACCTAACACTAGGGGCAATTTAGCATGGCCAATTCACCTGACCCGCACATCTTTGTGACTGTGGGAGGAAACCGGAGCACCCGGAGGAAACCCACGCAGACACGGGGAGAATGTGCAAACTCCACACAGTCAGTCGCCTGAGGCGGGAATTGAACCCAGGTCCCTGGCGCTGTGAGGCAGCAGTGCTAACCACTGTGCCACCGTGCTGCCCTAACCGTGTTGCAGCCCCTTCAGCTAGAATGGGATGGAGTCTGCCATGCTCCCAGAATCCTTTGCGACTCCAGCGATAGGATGCCAATGCCTCAAGCATCCCAGAGACTCTGATAAGCTGGAACATGAGTGAGTCTGGTTTCTGATCACACGCACGGTCACACTGTTCCAGAATAGACATTGCATAGAGGTCGATGAGTGTTAATTGTCTCAACATTGCTTTTGAAGCCAGGATGGGATGAATAGAAAGTTACATTTTGTTCCGAAACGAACTGAAGGCATAGAAGGGATGTTTTGTTTCAGTTATACAGGGTATTGTTGAGACTGTAGCTGGAGTACTGTGTGCAGCACTGGTAACCATACTCAGAGGCATGGAAACAGACCCTTCGGTCCAACTCGTCCATGCCAACCAGATATCTTAAACTAATCTAGCCCCATTTGCTAGTATTTTGCCCACATCCCTCTAATGCCTTCCTATTCACATACCCATCCAGATGCCTTTAAATGCTGCCATTGTACCAGCCTCCACCACTTCCTCTGGCAGCTCATCCCACACACGCACCACCCTCTGTGTGAACAAGTTGCCCCTGAGGTCCTTTTAAAATTTTTCCCTTTTCATCCTAAACCTATGCCCTCTCGTTCTGGACTCCTCCACCCCAGGGGAAAGGCCTTGCCTATTTATCCTATCCAAGTTTGTGGGTGGCACGGTGGCACAGTGGTTAGCACTGGTTTCAATTCCCACCGCAGGCGACTGACTGTGTGGAGTTTGCACATTCTCCCCGTGTCTGCGTGAGTTTCCTCCGGGTGCTCTGGTTTCCTCCCACAGTCCAAAAATGTGCAGGTTAGGTGAATTGGCCATGCTAAATTGCCTGTAGTGTTAGGGGTAAATGTAGGGGAATGGGTCTTGGGTGGGTTGCGCTTTCGGCGGGTCAGTGTGGACTTGTTGGGCCGAAGAGCCTGTTTCCACATTGTAAGTAATCTAATCTAAAAGTTCCCTCATAAACCTCTGTGAGGTGATGCCTCAGCCTCTGAAGCTCCAGAGAAAACAGCCCCAGCCTGTTCAGCCTCTCCCTATACCTCAAGCCCTCCAACTCTGTCAACATCCTTGTAAATCTTTTCTGAACCCTGTCAAATTTCACAGCATCTTTCCTGTCGCTGGGAAACCAGGATTGCACACGGTATTCCAAAAGGGGCTGAATCAATGTTCCTTACAGCCGCAACACGAAGCCCTAGTGCCTCTCACTCTATGCTGAAAGCATTTGAATTAACTCAGAGATTTATTAATACCTGAAATGAGTAGATTGCCTTATGAGGAAAGACTAAACCATCTAGAACTGTATCCTCTGGAGTTCAGACGAGTCATAAATGACTGAACGGAAAGATATAAGATCCTGCGGGGATGTGATCAGGTGGATATAGAAAGAATGCTTCCTCTTGTGGGAGAGTTAAGAACGAGGGGTACAAAATCAGAAATTGCTGGAAAAGCTTAGCAGAGCTGTGCAAAGGGAGCAGGGTGAACTTTTCAGGTCAGGGACCCTTTGTTTTTGGTTTTGAGCGCCTGCGGTTCTTTTTTTTATGTTTAGTCTCGCACTAACGGTGAGAGTTTAAAAATACGGAGGTGCTATTTAAAATAAGAAATGAGGAAACTTTTTTTTCCTCTCTCACAGGAAGTCTTTAGACTGCCCTTCCTCATTTGGCGGTGAATGCAGAACCATTAACTATTTTGAAGAGAGACTGAGGTAGATTTTTAATGACCAAAGGAGAGCACGATTGTTATGGGAGGTGCAGGGATATAGAATTGAGGTTCAAATCAGATCAGCCATGATCCTATTGATGGGTGGAGAGCAGCCTGGAGGGGCCGAGATGGTCTTCTCTTGTTCCTTGTTTGGATGACAGTCCCTGTTCAATTTTAGGAGCTAGGGGACAGCTTTGGAGAACATGGCATTATTCAATGTTCTTAGGCTCCTAACCTAATCGAGTCCCATTTGCCAGCACCCAGCCTACATCCCTCTTAACCTTCCTATTCATATACCCATCCAGATGCCTTTTAAATGCTTTAATCCAAGCGGGGTTAGTTTAGATTGGGAGCATGTTTGGCATGTTTCCATGATGTATGACTCTAAAAGCAAGAACTAGGGCCACAATTTACAAATAAGGGGTTAACTGCTGCAGTGAGAGATCAGGAGAAAGTATTTTTTTATTAGATTCCATACCCTTCGGCCCTATAAGTCTACACTGACCCCTCTGAAGAGTAACCCACCCAGACCCATTTCCCTAACCTACATTTACCCCTGACTAATGCACCTAACACAATGGGACAACTTAGCATGGCCAATTTACCAGACCTGCGCATCTTTGTGATTGTGGGAGGAAACCAGAGCACATCCATGCAGAAGGTGCGAACCACACCGACAGTCACCCCAATGCTGGGATTGAACCCGGCTCCCTGGCATTGTGAGGCAGCAGTGCCAACCCACTGAGCCACCGTGCGGCCCGGGTAGGGATGGATCTTTAAGGATGTGGGCTGCCTTTCTGAGGAAGTGAGAGGTGTAGAGGGAGTCAATGGTTGGAAGGCTGGTCCACCCTGATGGACTGTCCTCAACTCTCTGTAGTTTCCATATCAAGGTAGAATACTTTCCATGGTGCATTGTAAAGGTTACTTTATGGACCCCTGAGGGCGAAGAGGCATCAAGTTTGTTTGTTACTGTCAGCCTACGTTCTGTTTGTTTACCCCGAGTGTACTTGGCTCACCTTGACCTGAACGAGCATCTGATATCTGCCTGGCGAACGTGGTGCTAAATTCCATACTGAAACCACTCCCCGGACAGGAAATTTTGTGGGAATTTCCCCATTTGATTTCTTGGCAGCTAGCCTGCAATGAGGAAACTAAGAACAGGACGTGGCCATTCAGCCCTTCGAACCTGCTCCGCACTCCAGCCCGTTATGGCTGGTCCTCTCTCGATGCCATGTTCTCCAATACCATTTCACTCAGAGGGCTCTGATCCTTTGGGATTCTTGACCATGAAGACTTGTGATATGATCACTTGACTATTAGATTAGATTAGATTACCCACAGTGTGAAAACAGGCCCTTCAGCCCAACAAGTCCACACCGACCCGCCGAAGTGCAACCCACCCATACCCCCACATTTACCCCTTACCTAACGCTACGGGCAATTTAGCATGGCCAATTCACCTGACCCGCACATCTTTGGACTGTGGGAGGAAACCGGAGCACCCGGAGGAAACCCACGCAGACACGGGGAGAACGTGCAAACTCCACACAGTCAGTCGCCTGAGTCAGGAATTGAACCCAGGTCTGAGGCGCTGTGAGGCAGCAGTGCTAACCACTGTGCCACCCACATTAATCCTATTGATTCCTGATGAAGGGTCTCTGCCCAAAACTTAGACTCTCCTGACCTGCTGCGCTTTTCCAGCGCCACATTTTTCGACTCTGACCCCCCCAGCATCAGCAGTCTGCACTTCCTCCTATTAATCCGGAAACTCGGCTAATGTTCTGGGTGATTCCGGTTCAAATCCCACCATTTCAGGTGGTGGAATCTGAACTCAACCAGAAGTTACTGATGACCACGAAACCGTTGTCAATTGTCATAGAAGACCATCTGGCTCACTAGTATCCTTTCAGGAAGGAGATCCGACTCTAGATGTGACTCCAGACCCACAGCAATGTGCTTTACTCTCAACTGCCCTCTGGGCAAATAAAGATGGGAGATGTAGTTCGCCCACAGAGAACAAATAAAGAAAAACAAATAAAGAAGCAGTCTTCTTTGTGGGCGGCACGGTGGCACAGTGGTTAGCACTGCTGCCTCACAGCGCCTGAGACCCAGGTTCGATTCCTGCCTCAGGTGACTGTCTGTGTGGAGTTTGTACGTTCTCCCCGTGTCTGGGTGGGTTTCCTCCGGGTGCTCCGGTTTCCTCCCACAGTCCAAAGATGTGCGGGTCAGGTGAATTGGCCATGCTAAATTGCCTGTAGTGTTAGGTAAGGGGTAAATGTAGGGGTATGGGTGGGTTGCGCCCCAGTGGGTCGGTGTGGACTTGTTGGGTCAAAGGGCCTGTTTCCACACTGTAAGTCTAATCTTTGAGTCTGTTTAAGGTTGAGATTGGTAGATCCCTGATGGGGTTGGGTAAAAGCCATTGAAGTGTTCACAGTCAGGCCTGATCATACTGAAAGGTGGGGCAGAGCCAACGGGCTGAATGGCCTATTCCTGCTCTGGTATTCATATTTGGTGACAACCCAACACTGACTTTGTTTCTCAAAAGCTGCTCATCCAAACAAGGATATCCAAATGCAAGAGAGAGCAGCACACCAGCTTGTATCTCTGAAAGTGAGGGTGTTCTGGCGCATTGGCAATGCCACCATCTCTGGGCTGGAAGGTCGGATGTTCAAATCTCACCTGCCCCAGAACTCTGACATCACATGTCGGCAGGTGACTGTTTGGGTGGCATGGTGGCTCAGCGGTTAGCACCGCTGCCTCACAGCGCCAGGGACCCAGGTTCGATTCTGACCTCGGGCGACTGTCACGCGCCTGGGTGGGTTTCCTCCCACTGTCACAAAGATGTGCTGGTCAGGGTGAATTGGCCATGACATGTCTGAAGGTGGCTGTTTGGGTGGCACAGCGGCTCAGTGTTTAGCACTGCAAACCTCACAGCGCCAGGGACCCGGGTTCGATTCCAGCCTCGGGTGGCCGTCTGTGTGGAGTTTGCACATTCTCCCTGTGTCTGTGTGGGTTTCCTCCCACAGTCCAAAGATGTGCAGGTCAGGTGAATTGGCCATGCTAAGTTGCCCGTAGTATTAGGTGCATTGGTCGGAGGGAGATGGCTAGGTTACTCTTCGGAGGGTCGGCACGGACTGGTTGGGCCGAGGGGCCTGCTTCCACACTGCAGGGAATTAATCTACTCTAATCTAAATTGCCCATTGTTGAAAGCGAGTACTGCAAGATGCTGGAGATTAGAGTTGAGAGTGGAGTGCTGGAAAAGCACAGGTCAGGCAGCATCCAAGGAGCAGGAAAACCGATGTTTCGGGATGAAGGGCTTTTGCCTGAAACGTCGGTTTTCCTGCTCCTCGGAAATTGCCCGAAGTGTTCAGGGATGTGTAGGTTACGAACATGAGTCACGGGCAAATATAGGGTCGGGGTCTGGGTGGGTTACTCTTCGGAGGGTTAGTGTGGACTTGTTGGGCCGAAGGGCCTGTTTCCACACTGTAGGGATTTTTAAAAAAAAAGGTATTTTCTGAAGGAGTTGGATTATATTAGACACTGCCGTCGATCTAACGAAGTAACTTTCAGCAGTAATCGCATAGGGATGGGAGAACACACGGAGAGTTGCTGAAATTGTTTTCTAAAGCAACCGGCCACAGCGCAGAGGGAGAGCGGGTCTTGGAAAATTCATGCAGTCTTCCATATAAATGGAAGCAATAGGAGCAGATATCAGTGTATGAGGGAATGAGATGCCAGTTCATCAGGTCAAGTGTTTGGATGGCAGGATTGATGTATGGAGAGAGAGTTGGATTAGTCTGGGCTACACTCATTGGCGTGTAGAAATAAAAGGGGGAGGATCTCATAGAAACTAATAAAATTCCAATCGGGCAAGATGCAGGAAGGATGTTACTCATGAGCGGGGAGTCCAGAGAGTGTGGAGTTCTCTGCCATAGAAGGTGGTCCAGACCAAGACATTCGACTGTTTTCAAGAAAGAGTGAGATATAGTTGTTCGGGCTAAAGGAATCAAAGGATATAGGGGAGAAAGCACCTGCAGGGGAGTGAGTTGAATTGTCAGCCATACTGAATGGCAGAGCAAGCTGTAAGGACTGAGCAGCCTACTCCTGTTCCATTCTCTGTGTTTCCAGATTCCTGTCAGCATGTGCTTCCCGAGCGAGCAGATTCAAAAACCAGCTTTGTTCGCTCTGACAGGTTGACCAGGCAAACGACAGAAGGAAACCTGGGGTGGCACGGTGGCTCAGTCATTAGCACAGCTGCCTCACAGCGCCAGGGACCGGGGTTCGATTCCCACCTCGGGCGACTGCCTGTGTTGAGTTTGCACATTCTCCCCGTGTCTGTGTGGGTTTCCTCCGGGTGCTCCGGTTTCCTCCCAAAGATGTGCAGGTTAGGGTGGATTGGCCATGCTAAATTGTCCCATAGTGTCCAGGGATGGGCAGGTTAGGTTGGATTGGCCGTGCTAATTGTCCCATAACCTTCAGGGATGCGTAGATTAGGTACATTAGATAGGAGAAATGTAGAATAATAGGGTAGAGGAATGGGTCTGGGTGGGTTACTCTTCAGAGAGGTGCTTTGGATTTGTTGAGCCAAAGGGCCTGTTTCCACATGGTAGGGATTCTATGATATTCTATGGTAAAATATTGTCGTAAATCACTTTGCCTAGCTCGTTCATATCGAGCACAAAGAGAATCAAACAGCAACACAGAGCCTAAGAGAGACCGTCAATGGAGTATTGTGTGCAGTCCTAGTTTCCTTATCTGAGGAAGGGTGCTCCAGTGGTGGACGGAGTGCAGTGGAGAATTCACTCAAGTGATAACAGGAATGGCAACACTGAACTATTTGGAAACATTGGTTCGACTAGGCTTATACCCACTAGAAGGATGAGAGAAGACCTGATTGAAATGTATTGAATTCTAACAGGGCTGGGCAGACCAGATGCAGGGAGGATGTTGATTGGGGGAGTCTTGAAACAGTCTCAGGGCACTGGCTGGACTGAGATGAGGAAAAATGGCTTCACTCAGAGGGTGATAAAGCTGTGGTATTCTCCGACGCAGAAGGCTGTGTCACTGAAAGAGGAGATAAGTAATGTCTTTGGTTTGAGATGGGGGAATGTGATATTGGGATCGAGAATCAGCCATGATCATAGCAGGTCAGGCTCGAAGGACTGAATGGCCAACTCCTGCTCCAAGTTTCTCTGTCTAACCACCCATTCGAGTTCTTACAGTCACTGAATTCATCTGTAGAAATCAGCTAAAAAGATCACTGATACTTTACCGTGCAGATAGTCACAATACTGTGTCATTTTCCTAATGTATGCACATAAAGTTGGGATAAAGTTTACACGCAAAGTGAAGCACTTGAAAATATGAGAATCGAAAGCTCCATCTCACTTTCTTTCTCTGAAACACTTGTACCTGTTTTGGACCTTCTTTTGCCCATTCGCTAAATACATAATACCTACCTCTCATGCTGTGGACTATCTTGCATTGATCCATTCCTTATAAATTGGAGTCGAGGGTTTAACGCAAGTGATTGGAATAAAATGGGTCCAAACAATATGATCAAAAGTTGAAAATTTTCAAATGAAATTAAGAGGTGCACTTATATCTTGCGTGCAGCAAGCTCACAAGATCTTTATCAAGTCGTTTCTGAACACACCATTGCATTCTGGAAATTATGAGATGGGTTAGCGACATTGTAAATGCCATGGGGCATTTCAGTCTGCACTCAACATTAGATTGCAGTTACTTGACTCTGTTTATTAGCAAACTCGAAAGGTGGTAAAATAAAAGAACTGTGAATGCTGGAAATCTAAAGCAAAAACAGAAACGAATGGATGTAGGTTTGCTCGCTGAGCTGGAAGGGTCGTTTTCAGACGCTTCGTCACCATACGCAGTAGCGTCATCAGTGAGGCTTCATCCTGAGGCCTAGTATGGTGACGAAACGTCTGAGAACAAACATTCCAGCTCAGTGGACAAATCTACATCCAGAACCTCAACCTGAGCTACAAAGCTCCTCAGAACGGAAATGAACGGAGAAACTCAACAAGTCTGGCAGCCACTGCAGAGACAGAAAGCAGACTCAACATTTCAAGTCCAGTGACCCTTCTTCAGAAACCGGACTCGAAATGTTGACTCTGTTTCTCTCTCCGCAGACCTGCGGAGTTTCTCCGGCCACTTCTGTTTTTCTGTTTAGTCAAGGGAGTGCAGTTCTGATTGATCAGAAAGATTCTTTTTAATGAATCCCCCACCCACTGACGCCATGGTTTTGCGGTATTATCACTAAGCTATTAATCCAGAGACCCAAGTGACATTCTGGGAGGACTGAGTTTGAATCTGCCGAGAGCCAAGAACCGAAAGCATTTGCAATGTAGGCAATGAATTTCCAAACGATGCAGCTCGATGGATTTAACTCTGACACCGTTTTTTGCGCAGTCAAATATATTTTCGCCAAACACTTCCCCGCTGCTCATCAACTTTCAGGGGCGGGGGAGGTCAGTAAAATTTAATGAATATTTTGTCTGCATTCTTAGGAAACTAATGACTGTATTTTGGCTGTGAGTCATATTTAGTGAATGTAAATTGCAAGAGAATGTAAATTTGCTGAGCAAACTCTACAAGCCTATTGTGTAATATTTATATAGGGGAAAAGGTGGATCTCAACAAAATAATAGCAAATTGGCTTCACCTGGAAGTGGTAAGTGAACTAGTTCAGCACTCATCACCCTGCTACGCTCGAGCAATTCTCATTGAGTGAAGTGTTTTAATTACTTTATTTAATCAGTGTTAATTATAGCTTCTTTGCTCTGCATCGAAATAATAGAAACGAATGCATTGAATGTATCATCGCTTTGCAATAAACCGCTTTCATTCCACAACCGCGGAAATATAAAGCTTAACATCAGCTTATGCCACATTTAGCAAAGGCATATGTTTTGCTCAAAGCTTTTCTGTGTCCTTCAATGCAATCTAATTCATCACCAGAACAAAGTGCAGTGGTTGGAAGACCACATGCTTGCATCCAAGGTAGGTATGCTTGAATCAAACTGATTGTTCTCATTATCCTCCCTCCTGTGCTTTTGAAATTTAATGTGACTGTCATCAAGCACGGACTCTACTCTCCTTAACCCACCTACGAAGTAGGGACTGATAGTGAAAAGGCACCAACACTGTTGGGTTGAAGGGCCACTATGTTTTGACTGTGAGCATTCAATAGTCAAGGGAGTGCAGTTCTGATTGATCAGAAAGTTTCTTTTTAATGAATCCCCCACCCACCGACGCTATGGTTTTGCGGTATTACTAAGCTATTAATCCAGAGACCCAAGTGACATTCTGGGGGGGACTGAGTTTGAATCTTGACCGAGCAGATGGTGGAATTTACGTTCAGTCATAACTTGGAGTCTAATGACAACTGTGAAGCAGTTGTCAGGAGAACCCACCTGTTCAGTGATTTCCTTGGTGACCCAGTGGTTAGCATTGCTGCCTCACAGCGACAGGGTCCTCAGTTCGATTCTAGCCTCGGATGACTGTCTGTGTGGAGTTTGCACATCCCCCACTGTGGCTATGTGAGTTTCCTCTGTGAGTCCTGGTTTCTTCCCACAGTCCAAAGATTTGCAGGTTAGGGTGGATTGGCCATGCTAAATTGCCCCATAGTGTCCAGAGATGTGCTGGTTAGGGTGGATTGGCTGTGCTAAATTGCCCCATAGTGTACAGGGATGTGTAGGTTAGGGTGGATTGGCCATGCTAAACTATCCCAGAGTGTCCAGGGATTTGCAAATTAGGTGCATTAGTCAGGGGGAAATGTGCAGTAGAGTGGGACTGGTTGGGTTACTTTTCGGAGGGTTGGTGAAGATTTGTTGGGCCGAAGGGCCTGTTTCCACACTGTAGGATGCTATGATTCTCTTAAGTGGGGATGTTTGATGATGAATGCATAATGTTCAGCGCCATTCATGACTCCTCAGATACTGAAGCAGTCCATATCCAAATGCAAAAAGATCTGGGCAATATCCAGGCATGGGTTGGAAAGGGGCAAGAAACATTCGTGGCACACAAGTGCCAGGCTTTGGGCATCCTTATTTCGAGACAATCTAACCATTTCCCTTTGTCATTCCATGGTGTGTGAATTCCATTGACCAGAAACTGAGCTGGATTTGCCATATAACTGCAATGACCAAAAGAACAGGTCAGAAGCTGACAATATTGTCATGAGTACCTCACCTCCTGACTCCTTAAAGCCTGTCTAACATCGACAAAGCACAAATCAGGAGTGTGAGGGAATACTCCCCAATTGCCCTGGATGGGGGCAGCTCCAACAACACTCAAGAAGCTCGACACCATCCCGGGACAAAGCAGCCCCCACTTGATTGGCACCATATCCATCTCTCCCCTATCAATGCTCAGTAGCAGCGGTGTGTACCATCTACAAGATGCACTGCAGAAATTCACCGAAGATCCTCAGACAGCACCTCACCCATTTCCATTGAGAAGGACAAGGGCAGTAGATACATGGGAACACCAGCAACTGAAGTTCCCCTCCGAGCCACTGACCATCCTGACTTGGAAATATATCGCCTTTCCTTCAGTGTTGTTGAGTCAAAATCACGAAACTCCTTCCTGAAAGGCAATGTGCCTACAGCACATGGGCTACAGCGGTCCCAGATCTAACTGATAACCCTGTCAGTGTAATCTTTCACTCACTCAGGATTAATTCACAATTAACATTATTCAACTATGTTATTTCAAGTCATAGAGCCATACAGTTGACCCTTCGGCCCAACTCGTCCGTGCTGACCAAATTTCCTAAGCTAAACTAGTCCTATTTGCCTCTGTTTTCACCCATATCCCAGAACACCTTTCCTTTCCACATACCTGTCAAAATGTCTTTTAAATATTGGAGCTGTATCTACATCAACCACTTCCTCTGGCTGATAGTTCCACATATGGATCATCCTCTGTGTGAAAAAGTTGCCCTCAGGTTCCTTTTAAATTTCTTTCCTCTCACCTTAAATCTATGCTAATGGGCGGCACGGTGGCACAGTGGTTAGCACTGCTGCCTCACAGTCGCCTGAGACCCGGGTTCAATTCGCGCCTCAGGCGACTGGACTGTGTGGAGTTTGCACGTTCTCCCCGTGTCTCCGGGTGCTCCGGTTTCCTCCCACAGTCCAAAGATGTGCGGGTCAGGTGAATTGGCCATGCTAAATTGCCCGTAGTGTTAGGTAAGGGGTAAATGTAGGGGTATGGGTGGATTGTGCTTCGGCAGGTCGGTGTGGACTTGTTGGGCCGAAGGGCCTGTTTCCACACTGTAAGTAATCTAATCTAATCTATGCCCTTCTAGCTTTGAACTCACTTACCCTCGGGAAAAGACGTCTGCCCTTCATCTTATCTATGCCCTTCATGATTATATAAACCTTTATACGGTCACCCCTCGGCCTCCTACGCTCCAGTGAGAACAGGCCCCAACCTATCCAATCTCTCCTCGTATTTCAAACAGCCTGGCAATTTGTTTCTACCTGCTCTCCCATTTAATAATAGTGTCGCTGACCAGAATTGTACACAGTACTCCAAACGTGGCCTCACCAACATCCTGTACAGAAGAGAAAAATAACCGATAACTCAACGCTGCAGCATTTTCCCTTGTTTCTTTTAGCATTTTCTGACAATATTTGTTTTTTAGAATTTTCTTAACAAGACGTACTAACCAATGGTGAAAATATCTTGGACCACTTCCAGCTGGCTATCTATAAATCATGTAACACACCCAAAAGAATTTTTGAAATGTAAGATGAGAAAAGAATGGTTACCCTTTTTAGTTAAACATTCACGAGAAATTATTAAAACGGAATAATTTAATCCTGTAATGGATTGGATTGTTAAGTATGGTTCCTTTTAAGTGTTTGAGCTGTCACGTATATAATACACACTCAATTATCTTGTATTTCAATATTACGCCTATCAACACACCAATTACAGTCTCAATCCCAGCTTTAGGAGTGCCTTAAATACAAAGCCAACTTCCCTTAGTCTTCGACAATGCAGAAGGGAAAGATCACTCAATATTTTAAAGTAATTCAACTCATGATCTGCTGAAGGGAGATTTCATAGAGTGTCCACACCGACTCTCCAAAGAGCATCCGGCCCAGACCTGTATCACTCCCCTTAACCTAACCCTGTAGCCCTGCCTTTGCCCTGGCTAACCCGCACATCCTTGGACACCGTGGGGCAAATTAGCACAGCCAACCCAAGTACCCTTTGTGACTGGGGGAGGAAACCAGAACACCTGGAGGAGAGTGAGCAAACTCCACACAGACAGTCACCCGAGGCTGGATTCGAACCCAGGACACTGGCACTGTGAAGCAGCACTGATGCACCGTGCCACCCCATGGTAACAAATCATGGAAGCCCTACAGTGTGGAAACAGGCCCTTCAGCCCAACAAGCCCATACCGACCCTCCAAAGAGTAACCCATCCAGACCCATTCCCCTACCCAATTAATCTGCATTTATCCCTGACCAATGCACCTAACCTACACATCCCTGGACACTATGGGACAATTTAGCATGGCCAATCCACCCTAACCTGTATATCCCTGGACACAATCGGACAATACCATGCAAGGACTGCACAAAACACTATATAGGACAAACAGGAAGACAGCTAACAATCCGCATCCATGAACATCAGCTAGCCACAAAACGACACAACCAGCTATCTCTAGTAGCCATACACTCAGACAACCAGCAACATGAATTTGACTGGGAAAACACCACTATCATAGGACAAGCCAGACAGAGAACAGCCAGAGAATTCCTAGAAGCATGGCATTCATCCACAAACTCCATTAACAGACACATTGACCTGGACACCATATACAAACCACTACAGCTGAAACTGACACCCGGAAACGGCAAGAACATCCATCAACAGACACATCGACCTGGACCCCACATACAAATCACTGCAGCTGAAACTGACACCCGGAAGCGGCAAGAGCAAACCAATATAAATACCGGAAGAAACATCAAAGCAGCGCTTCACACGAGGCTCCAACAGCACTGATGACGTTCCCTAGCCAGGGAACGAAACGTTTGCAGCAAAAACTTCCAGCTCGGCGAGCAGAACCACAACAACGGATACCCGAGCTACAAATCTTCAATCAGATTTTAAACACTATCGGACAATTTAGCATGGCCAATCCACCCTAACCTGCACATCCCTGAACACTATGGGACAACTTAGCATGGCCAATCCACCCTAACCTGCACATCCATGGGCACTATGGGACAATTTAGCATGGCCAAACCACCCCAACCTACACATCCCTAGTCACTTTGAGACAATCTAGCATGGCCAATCCACCCTAACCTACTTATCCCTGGACACTATGGGACAATTTAGCATGGCCAATCCCCACTAACCAGCACATCTGTGAACACTATAGGACAATTTAGCCCAGCTAATCCACCCTAAGCTGCATATCTTTGGATTATGGGAGGAAACTGGAACACCTGGAGGAAACCCACGCAGACACGGGGAGAATGTGCAAACTCCACACAGACAGAGTGGAATTGAACCCGAGTCCCTGGCACCGGGAGGCAGCCTGGATTCTGACTGGTTTGCCAGTTAAACAGTCTGAGAGTTACAGTGCGGAGGTACCGGTGTTGGACTGGGGTGGACAAAGTTAAAAATCCCACAACACCACAACATCTGATGATCCTGCCCCAGCTGATGAATGAGCAGTGGTCTGAAAGCTAGTGCTTCCAAATGGACCTGTTGGACTGTACGCTGGCGTTGTGTGATTTTTAAGTCTGACAGTTGGTAGACTGGACAAACAAAAATAGGAATCACTGGAGAAACTCAGTGGGTCTAGCAACATTCGTCGAGAGACAGAAAGGCAGCTTTAACATTTCGAGTCCAGCAAGTCTTCTTCAGCAGTGAGCGTGAGGCGGTTATGCCGTTAAGAGTAAGAGGGAGCTGGTGAACGATTAGATTAGATTCCCCCTAGTGTAGGGACAGGCCCTTCGGCCCAACCAGTCCAAACCAACCCTCTGAAGAGTAACCCACCCAGACCCATTCCCCTCTGAATGATGCACCTAACACTATGGGCAATTTAGCACGGCCAATTCACCCTGACCTGCACATCTTTGGACCGTGGGAGGAAACCCACGCAGACAGAGGGAGAATGTGCAAACTCCACACACCCGAGGCTGGAATCGAACCTGGGACCCTGGTACTGTGAGGCAGCAGTGCTAACCACTGAGCCACCGTGCTGCAGGGTATGTATCGTCAGTGAGGAAGGTTGGGATACCCGTGATCCTGGGAGGATTTGAAACCGGAACGATAAAACTGCGCTCGGAATCCACGTGTGATGAGCTAAGGCAGTCAGGGCCCTAAGCTGTGGCCGTGGGAGCCAATTTCAGCAAATATCTTGGCCAAGCATTAGACCGACAGCAATGACAGTGAGCGAGAAGCAATACTATCGGGAGAGAGGGGCAGAATGTCTTCATGCTGGGCAGACCCGGAAGAGATTTGGCAGTGAGGTTAACACAAAGATGGATCGCAAAACTGGACTCGGGTCAGCTGCCTGTCTCTCTCCACAGATGCTGCCAGACCTGCTGAGTTTCTCCAGGGTGGGTTCTGTCTTTGTTAATGGCGCCAGCAGCCAGCTGAGCTGAGTATTCCCATAAACAATCGGGGATGATTCTTTACAGATGAGCTTAAATTCTTGTTCTTTCCCCAATCATCCATAAAAGCAAGCAAATTTGGCCTAACCAGTCCACACTGACCCTCTGAAGAGTAACCCACCCAGACCCATTTCCCTCTGACTAATGCACTTAACATTATGGGATAATTTAGAACATAGAACAAGACAGCGCAGAACAGGCCCTTCGGCCCTCGATGTTGTGCTGACCTGTGAACTATTCTCAGCTCGTCCCCCTACACTATCCCAAAGTCATCCATGAGCTTATCTTAGGATTGTTTAAATCTCCCTAATGGGGCTGAGTTGACTACATTAGCAGGTAGGGCATTCCACACCCTTACCACGCTCTGCGTAACGAACCCTCCTCTGATATCTGTCACCCCTCAATTTGTAGTTATGCCCCCTCGTAGAAGCTGACGTCATTATCTTAGGAGAAAGACTGTCACTGCGTACCCTATTCAGCATGGCCAATTCACCCTGACCTGCACATCTTGGGACTGTGGGAGGAGCACCTGGAGGAAACGCTCACAGACACGGGGAGGATGTGCAAACTCCACACAGACAGTTGTCCAAGGCTGGAATCGAACCCAGGTCCCGAGAGGCTGCAGTGCTAACCACTGAGCCACCGTGCCACCCAAATTTCTCAAGGGCAAGTTCTTGTTAGGAGATTTTTAAAAAAAATAAGGGCACAGTCTTATTGGAAAGCCTGCAGAGTAACAAGATCTAAATCTTGCTTTTACAGGACCAACAGCATCTAGTAATGGGACCAATCCTGACAACATGAAGGTAAAAGAAACATTGTCTCTCACTTTTTATTGTTAATGTGTTTGGAGGTTTGAGCGATTTAAACTGCATCAGCATTGACTTTTCATTAACTGCATTTTTACATAAAAAATATTATTTAATCTACATGGATCCGTCAATTCCCTTTCATCAGTGAAACGGTGGAACAATGCTATGAAACATCACCCGCTCAGCAATAACCTGCTCAGTGACGCTCAGTTTGGATTCTATAAAATCCCTACTGTGTGGAAACAGGCCGTTCGGCCCAACAAGTCCACACCGACCCTCCGAAGAGTAACCCACCCACACCCATTCCACTACACTATTATCCTATATTTACCCCTAACCAATGCAACTCATTTACACATCACTACGGGCAATTTAGATTAGATTAGATTAGATTCCCTACAGTGTGGAAACAGGCCCTTCGGCCCAACAAGTCCACACCGACCCTCCGAAGAGTAACCTACCCAGATAGGAGAAAGTGAGGAGTGCAGATGCTGGAGATCAGAGCCGAAAATGTGTTGCTGGAAAAGCGCAGCAGGTCAGGCAGCATCAAATGAGCAGGAGAGTCGATGTTTCGGGCATAAGCCCTTCTTCAGGAATGAGGGCTCATGCCCGAAACGTCGACTCTCCTGCTCCTTGGATGCTGCCTGACCTGCTGCGCTTTTCCAGCAACACATTTTCAACCCATCCAGATACCCAGCTTGGCTAATTCACCTAACCTGAACATCCTTGGATTGTGGGTTCCACCAGGGTCGTTCAGCTCCTGACCCCATTACAGCCTTGGATCGAAATGGCCAAAAGAGCCGAATTCCAGAGGGGAGATGTGAGTGACAGACCTTCACATCATGGCTGCATTCGACCGAGTGTGGCATCAAGGTGCCCGAGCAATGCTGGAATCAGTGGGTGTGAGGGGGGGAAATCTCTCCTCTGGTTACAGACATACCTGGCATGGAGAAAGATGGCCCTGGTTGTTGGAGGACAGTCATCTCAGCTCCAGGGTATCTGCGCAGGGGCTCCTCAGGGTAGTGTCCTCAACCCAACCATTGGCATGGTCGCCCTACCTCCTGCACTGTGGAGGTCCAAGAAGGCAGCTCGACTCCACCTCAGCTACTGTGTCCGTCACTCTCGAATGTGGTCTCCGCTACATCAGGGAGATAGGGCGCCAACTTGTGGAGCGTTTCAGGGAACATCTCTGGGACGCACGCGCCCAACAACCCCACCGCCCAGTTGCCAACCATTTCAAATCCCCCTCCAACTCCCCCCCAAGGACATACAAGTCCTGGGCCTCCGACGCCGCCAAATTCAACCCGATTGCTGTAGGAAGAACGCCTCAACTTCTGCCTCGGGACCCTCCAACATCGACTTCACTAGTTTCCCCATTTCCCCTTCGCTACCCCCCCCACCTTATCCCAGATCCAACCCTCCAACTCAGCACCACCATCTTGACCTGTCCGTCCTCCCACCTATCCACCCCACCCTCCCCTCTGACCTATCACCATCACCCCCCCCACAACATGCATCTACCTATCTCCTTCCCAGCTACCATCCCCTCAGCACCCTTCCATTCCCCCCCCCCCCACCCCCCAATTTATCTCTCAACCCTTCTTCTCCCCGCGCCCCCACCAACACTCTGGATGATGGACTTATGCCCGAAACGTCGGTTCTCCTGCTCCTCGGACGCTGTGCTTTTCCAGCGCTCACTTTCCAATCGCCCTCTCAAAGGGTGAGTAGGGACTGGCAAAAACTGCTGGAAAAGCCAGAGATACCTGCGTCCCCTGATTGAATCAGATTAGATTAGGTTCCCTACAGTGTGGAAACAGGCCCAACATGTCCACACCGACCCTCTGAAGAGTAACCAGTAACCCACACAGACCCATTTCGCTCTGACTAATGCACCTAATACTATGGGACAATTTAGCATGGCCAATCCCCCTAACCTGCACATTCCTGAGCATTATGGGATGACTTAGAATGGCCAATCCACCCTAACCTGCACATCCCTGGGCACTATGGGACAATTTAGCATGGCCAATCCACCCTAACCTGCACATCCCTGAGTATTATGGGATGACTTAGAATGGCCAATTCACCCTAACCTGTACATCCCTGAGCACTGTGGGACGATTTAGCATGGCCAATCCACCCTAACTTGCACATCCCTGGGCACTATAGGACAATTTAGCATGGCCAATCCACCCTAACCTGCACATCCCTGGACTGTGGGAGGAAACCAGAGCACCCGGAGGAAACCCACACAGACATGGGGAGAATGTGCAAACTCTACACAGACAGTCGCCCGAGGCTGGAATTGAACCCGGATGCCTGGTGCTGTGAGGCAGCAGTGCTAACCCCTGCACCACCTCTAATATCAGGTTGCACGGCAATCGATCTCGATCTCAATCCAGTAAACAACCTCGGCTTATGGCTCCTTCTTTCGATAAGGAGACCAAAGCCACACACGGTACTCCCAGATGTAGTATCTCTAATACCCTTTCTAAGTGAAGCAGAACTTCGTTTACTTGTATGTTCAATTCCTTACGTCCCAAAGCCTACCGTGCTATGGAAGGGGCCTCCCTGAGCATGTTTGCTCCCTGTGGTTTATATGCCTATGGTTTGTACTTCCCCACCGTCAAGCAGGGCCATTGGAGTCTTACTTATTGCTGAGCAACAGCAGAGGGTAAAGCCGATGTCGTCTCCTCCACCATTGCTTCAGACAGTGGAAATGAGCAAGGAGCTCCAACTCAGAGGAGGTAGTGACCACGTCTCAGGTTACAGGGCACGGTATCAATTTTCTCAACACCAGGTGACTCAGGGACGCTCAGAATCACACATCACGACAGAGCTATAAACGTCTCTGAGGCAGATGTGATAGGTCAAACTCACAACTGCCCTGAATTCCTCCAGCTCTACGTGAAGACAGAGATTTGATGGTGGCATCTGTAGCTCTCTCTGTCTGCCCACAATCGTGACCCTTGACCTTGTGACAGCCACCATTTCTGCCCACGTTGCTCCAGATGAAACCAATCAGAATGGGGTGCCTTTGAGTCAACGAGCTAATGAATTTCTTGCGAGTTAATGTGGACGCACTAGTTTAAGGCTGTGTAAGTTCAGGAACTACTGGTCTGTTGAAAAAAAAGCATTTCATGGATCTGATTGAGGAACACTGGAACGAAAACAGGAATCGCTGAACAAATTCTGTAGAAATGCTGGGTTTATCATTGTCAGATCGGGCACAGTTTATTGAAACTTTTCCCTCATTGGGGGTCTAGTTGACAGTGAAGAAGGTTACCTCAGAGTACAATAGGACCTTGATCAGATAGGCCAATGAGCCAAGGAGTGGCAGAGGGAATTTAATTTAGATAAATGTGAGGTGCTGCATTTTGGAAAGGCAAATCAGGGCAGGACTTATACACTTAATGGTCAGGTCCTGGGGAGTGTTCCTGAACAAAACGACCTTGGAGTGTAGGTCCATAGATCCTTGAAAGTGGAGTTGTAGGGAGGTAGGTTAGTGAAGAAGGCATTTGGTATGTTTCCCTTTATTAGTTAGACCATCGAGTATAGGATTTCAGAGGTAATATTGAGGCTGTACAGGACATTGGTTAGGCCACTTTTGGAATACTGTGTGAAAGACTGGTCTCCCTGCTATAGAAAGGATGTTGTGAAACTTGAAAGGTTTTGGAAAAGATTTACAAGGATGTTGCCAGGGTTGGATGATTTGAGCTCTGGGGAGATGCAGAATAGGCTGGGGCTGTTTTCCTTGGAACGTCGGAGGCTGAGGGGTGACCATATTGAGGTCTACAAAATTATTGAGGGGCATGGATAGGATAAATAGGCAAAGTCTTTTACCCGGGGTCAGGGAGTCCAGAACTAGAGGTTTAGGGTGAGAGGGGAAAGATATAAAAGAGACCGATGGGGCAACTTTTTCACACAGAGGGTGGTGCGTGTATGGAATGAGCTGCCAGAGGATGTATCCCTGGTGGTGGGGTCCGTTTAGAGGTGGCGGAAATGACAGCGGATGATATGCTGTATATGGAGGTTGGTGGGGTGGTAGGTGAGGTAGTCCAAGAACTCCCCACCTACGTTCGGGACACCACCCACGCCCTCCAGCTTCTCCATGGTTTTCGCTTGCCCGGTCCCCAACGCCTTATCTTCACTATGGACATCCAGTCCCTGTACACCTCCATCCCCCATCACGAAGGACTCAAAGCCCTCCGCTTCTTCCTTTCCCGCCGTACCAATCAGTACCCTTCCACTGACACCCTCCTTCAACTGACTGAACTGGTCCTCACCCTGAACAACTTCTCTTTCCAATCCTCCCACTTCCTCCAAACCAAAGGAGTTGCCATGGGCACCTGCATGGGCCCCAGCTATGCCTGTCTCTTCGTAGGATATGTGGAACAGTCCATCTTTAACAGCTACACTGGCACCACCCCCGACCTTTTCCTCCGCTACATCGATGACTGTATCGGCGCTGCCTCGTGCTCCCACGAGGAGGTTGAACAGTTCATCCACTTTACCAACACCTTCCACCCCGACCTCAAATTCACCTGGACCTTCTCAGACTCCTCCCTCCCCTTCCTAGACCTTTCCATTTCTATCTCGGGTGACCGAATCAACACGGACATTTACTATAAACCGACCGACTCCCACCTAGACTACACCTCCTCCCACCCTGCCCCCTGTAAAAACACCATCCCATATTCCCAATTCCTTCGTCTCTGCCGCATCTGCTCCCAGGAGGACCAGTTCCAATACCGTACAGCCCAGATGGCCTCCTTCTTCAAGGACTGCAGATTCCCTCCAGACGCGATCGACAATGCCCTCCACCGCATCTCCTCCACTTCCCGCTCCTCCGCCCTTGAGCCCCGCCCCTCCAACTGCCACCAGGACAGAACCCCACTGGTCCTCACCTACCACCCCACCAACCTCCATACACAGCGTATCATCCGCCATCATTTCCGCCACCTCCAAACAGACCCCACCACTAGGGATATATTTCCCTCCCCTCCCCTATCAGCGTTCTGAAAAGACCACTCCCTCCGTGACTCCCTCGTCAGGTCCACACCCCCCACCAACCCAACCTCCACTCCCGGCACCTTCCCCTGCAACCGCAAGAAATGCAAAACTTGCGCCCACACCTCCCCCGTTACTTCTCTCCAAGGCCCCAAGGGATCCTTCCATATCCGCCACAAATTCACCTGCACGTCCACACACATCATCTATTGCATCCGCTGCAGCCGATGTGGCCTCCTCTATATTGGGGAGACAGGCCGCCTACTTGCGGAACGTTTCAGAGAACACCTCTGGGACACCCGGACCAACCAACCAAACCGCCCCATGGCTGAACACTTTAACTCCCCCTCCCACTCCACCAAGGACATGCAGGTCCTTGGACACCTCCATTGCCAGACCATAACAACACGATGGCTGGAGGAAGAGCGCCTCATCTTCTGCCTAGGAACCCCCCAACCACAAGGGATGACCTCAGATTTCTCCAGTTTCCTCATTTCCCCTCCCCCCACCTTGTCTCAGTCAAATCCCTCGAACTCAGCACCGCCTTCCTAACCTAGAATCTTCTTCCTGACCTCTCCGCCCCCACCCCCACTCTGGCCTATCACCCTCACCTTGACCTCCTTCCACCTATCGCATTTCCAACGCTCCTCCCCCAAGTCCCTCCTCCCTACCTTTTATCTTAGCCTGCTGGACACACTTTCCTCATTCCTGAAGAAGGGCTTATGCCCGAAATGTCGAATCTCCTGTTCCTTGGATGCTGCCTGACCTGCTGCGCTTTTCCAGCAACACATTTTCAGCTCTGATCTCCAGCATCTGCACACCTCACTTTCTCCATAATGAATACTGTTATAAGACCTCTGGGTACTGGTATAATACCTATGAATATTGGTATAAGTCTGATGAATATGAGTATAAGTTGTACAAGACCCACATGTATATGTATACTGAAAGAGATGCACAAGGTTATTTTGTCAATGTTCAAGATCCATATATCAATGCATAAAATGCACAGCACCTACATCTTAGTGCTTAAGACACACAAGATCTATATAATAGTGTATAAGACATATAAGATCTATGTATTATTTTGTAAGATGCGCAAGATCTATATATTATTGATTAAAATATCCACTTCTTCTTTATTAAGTGTAAGATCTACAAGACCTATGTATTAGCATACAAGATGTAACACATTTAAGTGTTTATATAATACATATAATCATATATAAGATGTATTAGGCCTATATATTCATATATAAGATGAACAAGACCTGTACGTTGCTGTATAAGGTGGACTGGACTACATATATCAGTGTTAGCGATGCTTGAGAAGATTGTAGCTCAGGTTAATGATAAGTCTGTAAGTTAGCTCGCTGAGCTGCAGTGTTTGTTTTCAGACGTTTCGTCACCGTGACTCGGTACCATCATCAGTGAGAGTCACACTAGACCTATGTATTAGAGTGTAAGATATTCAACGAATAAGTATTCTGACTGTGCAATTATTTCCTTTTTTGTTTCATTTCAGACATCAGGGACAGATGTTGTTTATTCCGAACCGAACATTAACCCTTTGCACCCAACAGCGCCACCTGCACTGATTGATAGCAATAAGACTGCCTATGCCGAACTGAAGTTCACATGAGTTTGTATTTGAAGGAAAGAGTGTATATAATTATAATCACTTATCCACCTTAAACGTAATACAGATGCTTGGATGTATGCTGAGACTTTCAGTGTCCAGCTTCTCAAGAACAAAAGCTAATGGACTTTTACAAAAAGAAGGCATCCAGCCAATTTAGTTTTCTATTTTTTTTAAGAAAATGATTCCTCTAAAGGGACAGAATTATTAAGTAATAGTTACTGCAAGTCTGCGTCATAAACTAAGGCTTAAATTGTTGGATGGAGAAAACCAATGAATCAATTCTTTCCTTCCAAAGTGCTAGGCCCGCAATAGTAAACACAAATATCTATTTTCTTAGCTAATATCTCGCTGCCAAATTTACAACCCAAAGTAAACGACGCCTACAATATACAGCATTGAAGTTGACCTTTCTGATGCATATGCCGTTGCCCTTCTCCGGCTGGCTTAGTGTAGATTCCCTACAGGATAGAAACAGGCCCTACAACCCAAACTGACCCTCCCAAGTGTAACCCACCCAGACCCATGCGCCTACCCCCCTGACTAATACACCCAACACTGTGGGACAATTTAGCAAGACCAATTGACTTGACCTGCACATCTTTGGTTTGGGGGAGAATGTGCCAACTCCAAGCAGACAGTCACCCAAGGCTGGGTCCGTAGTGCTGTGAGATAGCCGTGCTAACCACTGAGTCACCATGCCACCCAAGCCATTGGAGTTGACCTTTCTGGAGGGTATGCCATTGCCCTTCCCTGGCTGATTCTTCCAGGTTTATGCCAAGCGCCCATTAGGGGATTGAACTGATCCAGAAACAAGCAACCTTCACGGTCCCTTAAGACTGCAAACAGCTTAAGGTGTTGAGGCATCTGACTTAATTGCTGTTGGCATGCAAAGCTGAATGGAGGGAGGGGAGGAGGGATGATGCTGAAGGGAATCTAAGATTGCCGGCATTTATACCAATAGAGAGCCATTTTATTCCTTTCCATAAACATGCTCAGGCTTTTCCTTATCGCACTTCCTCTTCCCAAAACGGAGGCGTGTGAGCAAGCTTTCTGAAGCATGATGCGCTTCAAGCCGTTTCACGGTGGGCCTCGGGCCCTGAGATTTCTGATGTTGCCCCAGTCTGACAAGGAAGCGTATGAAGGGCCCGAGTGTCAGAGTTCTGGCCTGGAGTCGAGAGTGAAGGCATTTGCCTCCTCCCGCCCCGTTTTCCGTCTGCCGCGACCACGTCCCTGCTTCTGCGAGGTGGGAGTGACTACCTGACGGCTCCTGGTTGGGAAATAATGCGTCCAATGAATAAAGGGGGTTGATGCACTTAGCTGTCTGGCCTGCAATACAGATTGAAGCTCATAGCCTGGGTTCAATTCCGACATCTGTCAGAGACTCCTGTGAAAGGTGTCTCTTCCCCCCCCTACCTGAGGTATGGTGACCCTCACATTAAACCACCCCCAGCGATCTCTCTGTAATGTGACAGTATACCTTTACAACAAAGCAGTACAGTAAACCTTTTATTAACCTGCATCTCAGGAACGCACCAGACAATCAAATATATTCCAGATGTTCAAGAGGCCCACATAATCGATGTGGAAACACGCACTAAGTAATGGAAATAAAATGCACAACGCTTTATTTATAGCATAAGTCACTTAAATGATAATAAAACTTTGCCTTAAATAAAACTTACCTGTTAAAAAGCCTTGTGACTTGCACCCTCAACTGACTACTCAAACATATGAGGAGGAATTGACTTGAAATTGAATCAATATTTCGGGTGGCTATTCAACTGTACGAGTATATTTACATCAACGTGAACAGCTTTAAAAACTGTAATGATTGGAGAGTAAGCTTCATGGTGTTTGAGGGACGTTAATTTTCGCGATTTTATCGAGACTGCCAGGAGATAAGGTGCAGGTTGAAACAAAGTTCGCTGCATCATCATCTCGAGAGTGTGGTGCTGGAAAAGCACAGCGTCCAAGGAACAGGAGAATCGACGTTTCCGGGCATCAGCCCTTCAAAGCTTTTCCAGCACCACACTCGTGACTCTGATCTGCAGTCCTCACTTTCCCCTGTATCATTATATAACCTCAAAAGATTACTTGGTGGGGGGAGGGTCATAGAGTCAGAAAGATGTGCAGCATGGAAACAGACTCTTCGGTCCATCTCATCCATGCCAAGCAGATATCCTAACCTAATCTGCTCCCAGTAGGCCCACATCCCTCTAAACCCTTCCTGTTCATATACCCATCCAGATGCCTTTTAAGCGTTGTCCTTGCCAGGCAAGAAAGATGAAGCTAGTGGTATCATCACCAGGTTATTCATCCAGACATCCAGTTAATGTTGTGGGGACCTTAGTTTGATGGAATTTGAATCCAGTAAAAATCTGGAATTAAGAATCTCATGATGGTAGTCAATTGTTGGGGGAAATTGGTCTTGAGGCTTCTATATGACTCTGAGACACACAGCCATGTGCTTGACTCTTAACTACGATCTGGGAAACGAGGGTAATAAATGCTATCCTGCCCAGAGCCACACATGTCCTGTGAAAGAGTTCATAGGGTCATGCAGTACAGAAACAGACATCTCGGTCCAACTCATCCAGGTTTCATAAACTGAACTCGTTCCATTTGCCTGTGTTTAGCCCATATCCCTCTAAACCTGTCCTATCCATATAACTAACCAAATGTCTTTTAAATGTTGCAATTCATTCAATCAGCATTTACCCCAGCGCAGATTTTTTAATTTCATAGAATCCCTACTGTGTGAAAACAGGCCCTTCATCCCAACAAGCCGACACTGAACCTCTGACGAGTAACCCCACCCAGACCCATTCCTCTATCTATTTCTCTACATTAACCCCTGACTAATGCACCTAATCTGCATATCCCTGGGCACTATGGGACAATTTAGCATGGCCAATCCACCCTAACCTGCATATCCCTGGGCACTATGGGACAATTTAGCATGGCCAATCCACCCTAACCTGCACATCCCTGGGCACTATGGGACAATTTAGCATGGCCAATCCACCCTAACCTGCACATCCCTGGGCACTATGGGACAATTTAGCATGGCCAATCCACCCTAACCTGCACATCCCTGGATACGATGAGCAATTTAGCATGGCCAATCCAATCCACCCAAACCTACGCATCCCTGGATAATATGGGTGATTTAGCTTGGCCAATCTATCTAATTTACACATCTGTGGGAGTAAACCTGAGCACCCGGAGGAAACCCGCGCAGATACAGGGAGAATGTGCAAACTCCACACAGACAGTCGCCTGAGGGTGGGAATCGAACCCGGGTCCCTGGCGCCGTGAGGCAGCAGTGCTAACCACTGTGCCACCGTGCCAAATTCAAGATGGTCTTTCCAGACATCATTACAAGTGCACATTTAGAATAATTAGCAAGAAAGGATGTGATGTGAAACAAGTATGATGCAACTCTGATAATTAACTATTGAGAATACTTAAATAGAATGCATTTGGGTAATTGTAGTTAAAATGGAGTTAACTACAATCTCGTATTAACAGGAGCCCAGAGCTGTGACAAGCAAGCCCTTAATTGCAGAAATGCCTTGATTTAGACCATAGTTCCACCAGCACCAACATGTTTTCTAACAATCAGATTGTCTGTCAAATGTTGCTCTCATCTTCCGCTTTCCTACTGCAATTTAAATTCCATCTCCTCATTTTGCGACACGCACTTACACTGTCTGGGAAATGTTGACTCAATGCCAAAGCTCTGAATGGCCTTAGGGAGCACAGAACTCAACGTGGACCAGGGCAACACCCATAACAGGTTTCCCTAGTAACTGTCTGAGGCGTAACGCTGGGACTCAGGCATGCAACGACGGGACACTACTGGTTTTGAAATGATTCATTAAAGGTAGGAGATTTCTCGAGCAAATCCCTTACTGGTTTTCTAATTACTAAAGTCAAATACTACCTGGATGTTCACTTTTTTTTTTAGATTAGATTAGATTACTTACAGTATGGAAACAGGCCCTTCGGCCCAACAAGTCCACACCGACCCGCCAAAGCGCAACCCACCCATACCCCTACATTTACCCCTTACCTAACACTACGGGCAATTTAGCATGGCCAATTCACCTGACCCGCACATCTTTGTGACTGTGGGAGGAAACCGGTGCACCCGGAGGAAACCCACGCAGACACGGGGAGAATGTGCAAACTCCACACAGTCAGTCGCCTGAGGCAGGAATTGAACCCAGGTCCCTGGCGCTGTGAGGCAGCAGTGCTAACCACTGTGCCACCGTGCCGCCCTTTTATTGATTCGTGGTCAAGGACTTGCAGATGCCTATCTTCTGTGGAAAGACGGGCAGCATTCAAGGAACAGGAGATTCGACGTTTCGGGTATAAGCCCTTCTTCAGGAATCAGAGATCTCCAGCATCTGCAGACCTCACTTTCTCCTCTGTGGAAAGATGCAGATTGAAAGGGGGGACCTAATTGAGGTCTACAAATCATGAGCGCTGTAGACAGGATGGATAGCAAGAAACGTTTTCCCAGAGTGGATGACTCCATTACTAGGGGTCACGAGTTCAAAGTGAGAGGGGTAAAGGTTAGAGGAAAGTTCTTCACACAGAGGGTGATGGGTGCCTGGAACGCGCTGCTAGTAGAGCTAGTAAGGGCGGGAGTGATAGCCTCATTTACGATGTGTCTAGACAGATAAATGAATGGGCAGGGAGCAGAGGGACATAGATCCTTAGAAAATAGGCGACAGGTTTAGGTAGAGGATCTGGATTGGCTTGGAGGGCTGAAGGAGAAACTGAGGACCGCAGATGCTGGAGGTCAGAGCTGAAAAATGTTTTGCTGGAAAAGCGCAGCAGGTCAGGCAGCATCCAAGGAGCAGGAGAATCAACGTTTCGGGCATGAGTCCTTCTTCAGGAATGAGGAGGGTGTGCCAAGCAGGCTAAGATAAAAGGTAGGGAGGAGGGATTTGGGGGAGGGGCATTGGGAATGCGGTAGGTGGAAGGAGGTTAAGGTGAGGGTAATAGGCCGGAGAGGGGGTGGGGGGCGGAGAGTTCGGGAAGAAGATTGCAGGTCAAGAAGGCGGTGCTGAGTCCGAGGGTTGGGACTAAGATAAAGGTGGGGGGAGGGGAAATGAGGAAGCTGGAGAAATCTGTATTCATCCCGTGTGGTTGGAGGGTTCCTAGGCAGAAGATGAGGCGCTCTCCCTCCAGGCGTCATGTGACCAGGGTCTGGCGATGGAGGAGGCCAAGGACCTGCATGTCCTTGGTGGAGTGGGAGGGGGAGTTAAAGTGTTGAGTCACGGGGCGGTTGGGTTGGTTGGTGCGGGTGTCCCAGAGGTGTTCCCTGAAACGTTCCGCAAGTAGGCGGCCTGTCTCCCCGATGTAGAGGAGGCCACATCGGCTGCAGCGGGTACAGTAAATGATGTGTGTGGAGGTGCAGGTGAATTTGTGAAGGATATGGAAGGATCCCTTGGGGCCTTGGAGGGAGGTGAGGGGGGAGGTGTGGGCAAGTTTTGCATTTCTTGCGGTTGCAGGGGAAGGTGCCGGGAGTGGAGGTTGGGTTGGTGTGGGGGTGTGAACCTGACGACGGAGTCGCGGAGGGAGTGGTCTTTCCAGAACGCTGATAGGGGAGGGGATGGAATCCGGAATGCTCACTTAACCTCCTTCCACCTATCGCATTCCCAACGCCCCTCCCCCAAGTCCCTCCTCCCTACCTTTTATCTTAGCCTGCTTGGCACACCTTCCTCATTCCTGACGAAGGGCTTATGCCCGAAATGTCAATTCTCCTGCTCCTTGGATGCTGCCTGACCTGCTGCGCTTTTCCAGCAACACATTTTTCATCTTGGAGGGCCTGTTCCTGTGCTGGACTTTTCTTTGTTGGCTTTCTTTACTCTAATACTTCCAACTGGTTCCATAATCAAAGTACGGCAAATTACTGACAGACCTAATAGTTCCCATCATGAGGTGCCAAATGTTAATAATACACATTTTTACAGAAGTCTGCTAATTTGCATTTGAATGCACACTGTATAAGATTATGAATGCATACACTGAAACCCACAATGCTTGACAGGAGATCTCATTTCCATAGATTCCTTTATTTAAACTACCCATTATGTATTTCAGATGAAGCACATTTTCTCACAATCGAGTTGCGACTTGATTTAATGTCGTTTCCGAAGGTGTTTTGAATCAGATGCCTCTCGGCTTTTCGAGCAAGTGTCCTTCTTCAGGAATGAGGAAGGTGTGCCGAGCAGGCTAAGATAAAAGGTAGGGAGGAGGGACTTGGGGGAGGGGCGTTGGGAATGCGATAGGTGGAAGGAGGTTAAGGTGAGGGTGATAGGCCGGAGTGGGGATGGGGGCGGAGAGGTCAGGAAGAAGATTCCAGGTTAGGAAGGCGGTGCTGAGCCTGAGGGTTGGGACTAAGATAAAGGTGAGGGGAGGGGAAATGAGGAAGCTGGAGAAATCTGTATTCATCCCATGTGGTTGGAGGGTTCCTAGGCAGAAGATGAGTCGCTCTTCCTCCAGGCATCGTGTTGTCATGGTCTGGCGATGGAGGAGGCCAAGGACCTGCATGTCCTTGGTGGAGTGGGAGGGGGAGTTAAAGTGTTGAGCCACGGGGCGGTTGGGTTGGTTGGTGCGGGTGTCCCAGAGGTGTTCTCTGAAACGTTCCGCAAGTAGGCGGCCTGTCTCCCCGATGTAGAGGAGGCCACATCGGGTGCGTCCGTCACGGGCTTTTTGCACAACACAGAGTCAATGTGTTCTCACAACGAAGAGGGAGGGCAAATGGTGAGGAGACCACTCAGAGTCCACAGAGGGATATAGACAGATTAAACGAGTGAGAAGCAGCTTGGCTGATAGAATATAATGTGGGGAAATGTGAGGTAATGGGCTTTGGCAGGAAGAATAGAAGAGCTGACTATTATTTAAAGAGAGAAAGCTTGCAGATAACCATGGAAGAAAGAGAGCCGTGAGTCCTTGCCCACGAATCATTAAAAGCAAGCATCCAAGATTAATAAGTCACCAGGAAGGCGAATGGAAAGTTGGCCTTTATTTCAGAGGGAATGGGGTAGAAATGGAGGGAGGTTTTGCTAAAACTGTACACGGCATGAGTCAGACCACAGCTGGAATAATGTGGACAGTTTTGGGTCCCTTATCTGAAGAAAGGTAGACTGACAGTCCAGAGAAAGGTCACTCAGCTGATCCCAGGGACTGTCTTATGAGGGGAGGGTGAGTAGGTTGGGCCTGTAGTCATTGGACTTCACACGAATGAGAGATAACCTCACAGAAGCATGCCCGATTCTTCACGGGCTTGATAGGGTAGGTACTGAAGAGGTTGTTTCTCCTTGTGGGAGGGTCTAGGCCCGGAAGGTATCATCTCAGAATAAGGAGTTGTACCCTTAGGACACAAGTGTAATGTGGAGACGCCAGTGTTGGACTGGGATGGACAAAGTTAAAAATCACTTCCGATGAAGGGCTTTTGCCCGAAACGTCGCTCCTCGGATGCTGCCTGACCTGCTGTGCTTTTCCAGCACCGCTCTAATCTCAAGTTTAAAAATCACACAATGTCAGGCTATTGTCCAACAGGTTTTATTGGGAAGCAATAGCTTTCAGAACGCTGCTCCTTCATCAGCTCCTTCATAACCACTTGGTGAAGGAACGATGCTCCAAAAGCTAGTGTTTCCAAATAAACCCGTCGAACTTTAACCTGGTGTTGTGTGCTTTCTTTTAACAGATGAGGAGGAATTTCCTCTCTTTGGAAGATAGTCAAATCTGTGTAATTTCTGACCACAGAGGATGGTCAAGGCTGGGGCTTTAAGTATATTCACAGCTAAGTTTTCTTAATCAGTAAAGGAACCACGGGTGATGGGACTGAGACAGCAAAGTGGACCTGGGGGTTATCAGCTCAGCCACAGAACTAGATGGTCTGAATGAATTACGTCTGCTCCCCTATCTTACTGTCTCATGGTAACAAACGTTCCTCAGTTTAAAAATAACCTGCTAATCTTCAAACGTGCTGAATAACCTGTATAAATTAAGGGAAAAAGTGCTGTGTCTGGGCCGGGTTGTCGGATTTAATTTACAACTTCAGAGCCAAGCCTGTGGGTTTATTTACCTTTCTGGCAAATCGTCTCAACTCTCTCCTCCTGAGTGCTTCCCCTGAGCAAATAGATGATATGACAAGGCAACTTACAATGGAAAGCAGCACACAGGAGATGCAAAACAGTTTTGATTCTCAGGAGTGACTCTGTTCGGAATGATTCCTTCGGGAGCTACCTGGTTTTCATGTCACCACACGATGTGACAGCTGAGATCACCAGTACTTGTAAAAATCGACACATTTCGATCTGTTGTGAACTCGTGAGCTTCAGCCCCCTCGCCATTTACTTGAATATTTATCTGTACATGTATATATCTATCCGTTAACTTGTAAATAAAGCTACTGGTCACCTTCCCTGAAAACAATTTCGCGATGCTATTTTAAAGCTCTGCATTATTAAAATAGATCTTTTCTCCAACGTACTAGTGACTTTAGGAAAAAGCTCTCCTGAATGTTGTGAAGATGTGCCAGGATTTCTGTTCTTGCAACGACAATGCGTGCGTTAACAGTTTTATAAATCTGAAATCTGCATTTCTCAAGCTCCATTAAACCAAGAGAGTACATGATGAGTGGTCCGACCCTAGAACATACAGAGGACTTGGTGTGCATGTCCCTTGAAAAGGCAGGAGGACACGTATAGGACATCGGTGAGGCCACTTTTGGAATACTGCATGCAAGGATGTTGCCAGGGTTGAAGGATTTGAGCTATAGGGAGAGGCTGACTAGGCTGGGGCTGTTTTCCCTGGAGCGTCAGAGGCTGAGGGGTGACCTTATAGAGGTTTACAAAATCATGAGGGGGGTGGATAGGATAAATAGACAAAGTCTTTTCCCTGGGGTGATGGGATCCAGAACTAGAGAGCATAGGTTTAGGGTGAGGGGGGGAACGATTTAAGAGGGACTTAAGGGTCAATTTCTCCCACCCAGAGGGTGGTACGTGTGTGGATCGAGCTGCCAGAGGAAGTGGTGGAGGCTGGTACAATGAAAACATTTAAAAGACATCTGGATGGGTATATGAATGGAAAGGGTTTGGAGGGATATGGGCCGGGAGCTGGCAAATGGGACGAGGTTAATTTAAGATACCTGGTCAGCATGGACGAGTTGGACCAAAGGGTCTGTACACCTCGATGACTCTATGAACAGCTTATTTGCATGATGGCCCCACTCCCTCAACCTCACCCCTGGCCTGAGTCATGGTAATTCTCCGCCAACTATCTCTCTCCAATGAGAGAGCAGCCGTATGGTCTGGTAAGGCTGTGGTGACTTGACATGCTGTATCAATAACGGCAGAGACCAGAGATCTGACACTCATGCAGGAAGCCCTGGAGTTACCCAGCAGATCCAGCAGCCTCTGTGGAGAGAGAAATGGAGTTCATGTTTCAAGTCCCTTGTATAGAACTAACAGCAGCTCAGGGAGAAAAGGGAAAGGCGGCATTGACTGCCAAAGATGGGGATGGGGAAGGGGAGGTGAGCGGATTGATGGAAATGGACCCCAGAGAGAGAGAGAGCTGAAAGGGAAAGCCGGCCAATGAAGGTCTCCTGACTCAAAGATAGGGACATTACCACTGCAACGCAAGAGCCGGAGCTCCATCGGACATTGGCAACTCTGTCTGCTCTCTTGAGTATGTCTTGCTCGTCCTATTATGGGGCGATCATCTCGAACGCTGCAGTGCAGAAAGGGGGTGACAGTGAGGAAACGGCTGATTTCCTGAGAGCAGTTATCTCTGCGAGAGCTGATGTTCACCCACAGTGAGGTGAGCTTATCGGTGTGTCTTCTTCAGCAGTCTTTTAAGTTTAGGAGAACAGTTATGATAACTGTTTGAAAACTGCTGATCAGGCCAGCAATTCAACAAAACGGCTCAACCAGATGTCTTTTATTCAGCAACATACGGCTCACGTACATTTGATCAGATAGATTGAAAAGTCTATGAATTTTTTTTTGTGTGAGGCTAGTGGCATGTGTGGGGAATGTGTTGCTAGTGGTGGAGGCTGGTACAATTGCAACATTTAAAAGGCATCTGGATGGGCATATGAATAAGAAGGGTTTGGAGGGACATGGGCTGGGTGCTGGCAGGTGCAACTGAATCGGGTTGGGATATCTGGTCAGCGTGGACAAGTTGGACAGAAGGGTCTGTTTCCGTGCTGTACATCTCTTTGACTCTATTGATGGTCCTGGTACATTTCAGGTCGTGCAGAATTGACGGGCTATTTTGTGATGTCCTTGAAATCCGTAGAGTCATAGAAATGTACATCAGTCCAACTCGTCCAAGCCGACCAGATATCTTAACCTAACCTAGTCCCATTTGCCAGGACCCGGCCCATATCCCTCCAAACCCTTCCTATTCATATACCCATTCAGATGCCTTTTAAATGCTGTCATTGTACCAGCCTCCACCACTTCCTCCGGCAGCTCATTCCATACTCGTAGCACCCTCTAGGTGAAAGAGTTGCCCCTCGGGTCCCTTTTAAATATTTCCCCTCTCACCCTAAACCTATACCCTCTAATTCTGGACTCCCCCAACCCCAGGGAAAAGACCCTGTCCAATCACCCTACCCATGCCCCTTGTAAACCATATACCTCTGTCGGGTCACCCCTCAGCCTCCAACACTCCCCTTTTGGAAAATCAGAAGCAAAATTGATCTGAAAGGAGGAAGCCTCATATCGTTGTTCAAATGGAGAGATAAAGTTTTACTGGAATTCCTCTCAACTGAATGATTGTTGTGCGCCCACATTTTTAATTAAAATTGCACAAAATTGTCTTTAATTTAAATTTGGAGACCGTGACCCATGCCAGGCTCTTTTATTTCAACTTCTATGCGCTATTATCTCACCCAGTCCCTGTGACAAGTTAATGGTTACCCAGGGCGGCACGGTGGCACAGTGGTTAGCACTGCTGCCTCACAGCGCTGGAGACCCGGGTTCAATTCCCGCCTCAGGCGACTGACTGTGTGGAGTTTGCACATCCTGCCCGTGTCTGCGTGGGTTCCCTCCGGGTGCTCTGGTTTCCTCCCACCGTCCAAAGATGTGCAGGTCAGGTGAATTGGCCAAGCTAAATTGCCTGTAGTGTTAGGTACGGAGTAAATGTATGGGTATGGGTGGGTTGTGCTTCGGCGGGTCTGTGTGGACTTGATGGGCCGAAGGGCCTGTTTCCATGCTGTAAGTAATCTAATCTACTGATGAGGTGAAAACAAACTCAGAGAGACGTCAATTAACTGCAAATTATTTGAATCCAGCATCTATTGGTCAATTAGATTAAAATGATGGATCAAGCATAATCACAAAGAAATGCTTACAAAGCTAGAAACATCGAAAATAGACTCAGGAGGAGGCCATTCAGCCCCTCGAGTCTGCTTCCCCATTCAATCTGACCAAAGGAAGATCGTCTCATTCAGCAGGCTGTTCTCATATTTGCCCCATAACAGTAGATCTCTTTAGGCCTATGTTGTTCAACTCTTTCTTGAAGACATTCAATGTTTAGGTCTCAATCGTTAGAGAATGCCACAGGTTCACCACTCAATGGGTGAAGACGTTTCTCATTGTCTCAGTCTCCAACCCCTATAACCCGAGACTGTAACCTCTGCTACTAGAGCACCCATCCTGCTTTTACACGGTCTAGTCCTGTTAAAAGTTTTATAGGTTTCTATAAGAGCACCCCCAAACTCATTCCTTAATTCCAATGAGTATAATCCGAACAAATCCAATCTCTCCATGAAGGATGGAAACTAATTTTAACACTTATACTCACTATTTGGAGGTGCTGGTGTTAAAAAGCACACAACACCAGGTTATAGTCCGACAGGTTTAGATTTAGATTCAGTTCAATTTAGAACAGAAATGAGGAGGCATTTCTTCAGCCAGAGAGTAGTGGGCCTGTGGAACTCATTGCCACGGAATGCAGTGGAGGCCGGGACGTTAAATGTTTAGATTGATAAATTCTTGGCCTCGCAAGGAATTAAGGGATAGGGGGAGAGTGCGAGTAAGTGGTGTTGAAATGCCCATCAGCCATGATTAAATGGCGGAGGGAACCCAGTGGGCCGAATGGCCTTTCTTCCACTCCTATATCTTATGGTCTTTTGATCTTATGGCTTTAGGTTTATTTGGGAGCACTAGCTTTCGGAGCGCTGTGCCTTCATCAGGTATGGCTCAGTGGTTAACACTGCTGCCTCACAGCGCCAGGGACCCGGGTTCAATTCCTGCCTCGGGCGACTGTCTGTGTGGAGTTTGCACATTCTCCCCGTGTCTGCGTGGGTTTCCTCTGGGCGCTCCATTTTCCTCCCAAAGTCCAAAGATGCGCAGGTAAATTGCCTGTAGTGTTTGGTGCATTAGTCAGGGGTAAATGTAGGGGAATGGGTCTGGGTGTGTTGTTGTTCGGAGGGTCGGTGTGGACATGTTGGGCCAAAGGGCCTGTTCCCACACTATAGGGAATCTAATGTATACTTCACAACCACCTGATGAAGGAGCAGTGCTCTCAAATAAAACTGTTGGACTATAACCTGGTGTTGTGTGATTATTAACTTTATATTTACTATGGTTTTCATAAATGTCAAATCACCGGTCTGCTAGCTTAGATATCTGTTTTTCCAACAACGTGGATGCAAATCCTGGACTGGCTGAGTTTACCACGAAGGACTCTCTCCTCAACCTCTCCCATTGCCTGAACTCTCAGGTTAAACCACCAACAGTCACCTCTCTAACGATAAAGCAATCTGATGAGGCCTTCGTGGTTTTATTATGTGACAGTACAGGCCTTTCAGAGTGCTTTATAATGACAACAAAAGCTACTTCATTCTTGTAAACAGACAGTAATTTCCCTTTCCAATTAACAAAACAGAACTCTTCAGATTGTTTACCACAAAATAGATGTGTCTTTTATCTGGAAACAATGGGAAAAGTCAGACATTGTCTACAAAGATGACCTTGTAAACGGTACCTGGCAACATTGCAGGCTGCTGTTTGCTATATATGCTTAAGAGTCTGGAAGACAGATCGCTGTGTGATCCATTACCAGCGCAGTCCATGATGGGGCCACTACAGTCACCCATTGTTCTCTCTCTGTCTCACATTGACGCAATGCCACTGAGCAACCTATATCCAAGCCAGAATATGGATATTGGCAGCCAAGCCACTGTAAAGCCCAGCCCCCAGAATGCCTCAGAAACAAACATCACGGAATAGTAGGACAGTACCCAAAACTTCAATCCAATCCTGAAGAATTCAACTTCTGTTCTTTTGTCACTTCCCTGGAGTAAAATAGCTGTTACAATCGAGTCGGATCAACACTCATATGTGATCCATTATCGGGATTTCCATTTTTGGGAAGAAACGTCATACAGGACTCGAAATTCCTGATGAAGGGCTTTTGCCCGAAATGTCGATTTTCCCGCTCCTCGGATACTGCCTGAACTGCTGTGCTTTTCCAGCACCACTTTAATCTAGACTCTGGTTTCCAGCATCTGTAGTCATTGTTTTTAACCCAGGACTTGATATGTTAACTCTGTTTCTCTCTTCGCGGATGCTGCCAGACCTGCTGAGTTTCTCAATCATTCTCTGTTTTTTTTAGATTTCCAGCGTCCTCAACATTTCGTGCCTTAATCTGTTTTTGCTGCCTTGACTTTTCTTGATTTGGGGGTGTTGGACTGGGGTGGACAAAGTTAAAAATCCACACATCAGGTTATAATCTGACAGATTTGATTGGAAGTACTAGCTTTCAGAACGCTGCTCCTTCATGAAACCTGTTGGACTATAACCTGGTGTTGTGTGGATTTTTAACTTTGACTTTCCTTGCTGCCTTCTCTTTTTCTGCTTATGTTTTGCATAAAAGTTTTGCCAGGAAACTTTGACACTATCCTGAACTGGGGGAGACAAAAATATTCTGATGTAGGGTCACTGTTAACTGCTTTCCTGTCTATAGATGTTCACAGCTTCCAGTACAGGAGTTGAGAGGTCATGTTGCCACTGTACAGGACATTGGCATATAGTATGCAATTCTAGTCTCCCTGCTATAGGAAGGAAGGGTACAGAAAAGATTTACAACGGTGTTGCCAGGGTTGGAGGGTTTGAGCTCTAGGGAGGGGCTGAACAGGCTGGGACTGTTTTCCCTGGAGCATCGGAGGCTGAGGGATGGCCTTCTAGAGGTTTATAAAGTCATGAGGGGCATGGATAGGATAAATAGACAAGGTATTTTCCCTGGGTGGGGGAGTCCAGAACTTAGAGAGCATAGGTTTAAAAGGGACCTAAGAGGCAACTTTTTCCCACAGAGGGTGGTGCATGTATGGAATGAGCTGCCAGAGGAGGTGGTGGAGGCTGGTTCAATGACAACATTTAAAAGGCATCTGGACTGGTGTGTGAATAGGAAGGTTTGAGAGGGATATAGGCAAAGTGCTGGCAAATGGGTCGAGATTAGTTTAGGCTATCTGGTAGGCATAGATGAGTTGGACCGAAGGGTCTGTTTCTGTGCTGAACATTGCTGTAACTCTATGACTCATAGAACATAGGATAGTACAGCACAGTAAAGACCCTTCAGCCCTCGATGTTGTGCCGTCCTTTTATCCTACTCTAAGATCAGACTAACCTACACTATCATCCATGTGCCTATCCAAGAGTCACTTAACTGTTCCTAATGTCTCTGACTCTGCTACCATTGCTGGGCTGTGCATTCTACACACCCACCACTGTCTGTGTAAAGAACCTACCTCTGACATCTCCCCCAAACATTCCTGCAATCCCCTTAACATTATGTCCCCTCATGATGGCCATTTCTGCCCTGGGAAAGGTCTCTGTCTATCCACTCTATCTATGCCTCTCACCATCTTGTCCACTTCTATCGCGTCACGTCTCATCCTACTTCACTCCAATGAAAAAAATCCTAGCTCCCTCAGCCTTTCCTTCATAAGACATGTCCTCCAGTCCAGGCAGCAGCCTGGGAAATCTCCTCTGCACCCTCTCCAAAGCTTCCACATCCTTCCTGTGATGAGGCGACCGGAACTGAACACTCGATGAGACGCCGCCAAAACCTACTGAGTTTCTCCAGCAGTTTCTGCTTCAGATCTTCAGCATCCACAGTGCTTTGGTTTCTTGATCTAACTCCTCTGTTGGCCTTCATAATGAGAGGGTTCGAGGACAGGAGCAGGGACATTATGCTGTTCTTGTGCAGAGCCATAGTGAGACTGCACCTGGTGTACTATGCTCAGCTTTGGTTCCCTTATCTGAAGAAGGACAGAAACATGGGCCTGCCCTGTCATTCAACATGATCTTAGCTGATCGTCAAACTTAATATTAAGGACAGCATGGTGGCTCAGTGCTTAGTCCTGCTCCCTCGCAACACCAGAGGCCCAGGTTCGATTCCAACCTTGGGTGATGGTCTCTGTCGAGTTTGCACGTTCTCTGTATGGGTTTCCCCACAGTCCCAAGATGTGCAGGTTATGGTGGATTGGCTGTGCTAAGTTACCCATAATGTCCCAGGGTAACGAAGAACAAAGAAAATTTGCAACCCCAGGAACAGGCCCTTCGGCCCTCCAACCCTGAGCCGATCCAAATCCACTGTCTAAACCTGTCGCTCAATTCCTAAGCAATTCTGCTCCCCACCTACTCCTGCATCTGTCTAGACGCATCCTAAATGAATCTCCCGTGCCTGCCTCTACCATCTCTGCTGGCAACGCCTTCCAGACGCCTACCACCCTCTGTGTGAAGCACTTACCGCGTGTATCCCCCTTAAACGTTCCACCTCTCACCTTGAAAGCATGACCTCTTGTTATTGAATCCTTCACCCTGGGAAAAAGCTTGTCTCTATCCACCCTGTCCATACCCTTCATGATTTTGTAAACCTCAATCAGGTCCCCCCTCAATCTCCTTTTGTCTAGTGAAAATAAACCCAACCTACTCAACCTCTCTTCATAGCTAGCACCTTCCATACCATTGTGCAGTGAGGTGGGTTAGCCGTGGGGCATGTTGACTTATAGGGATAGCTTAGGAGAATGGCTCTTCGGAAGGAGGGGTTGGACGCAATAGGCCGAATGCTTCTGAACTATTAGAATTCTAAGGATAGCCTAATCCTGCCCTTCTCCCTGTCCCTTTAGTCACAAGAGCTATCTCTATGGATGGATGTTGTGACTATGGAAGGAGAACAACAAAGACATGCCAGGCCTGATTCCTGGAATGGCAAGGCTGACATATGAAGAGAGACTGAGTTGATCTCCATATCCAACCAAATTCAGAAGAATGAAAGGTGTGTAGAGCCATATGGCACGGAAACAGACCCTTCGGTCCAACTCGGCCATGCTGACCAAGGTTCCTAAACGATACTCGTCTCATTTGCCTGCGTTTGGCCATATCCCTCGAAACCCTTCCCAGTCACGTACCTGTCCAAGTTTCTTTTAAATGTTCTAACTGTACCACATCTCCCACTTCCTCTGAAAGGCCATTCTACTCGGTGATCCAACTCTGTGTGAAACAATTGCCCTCTTCAAATCTTTCTTCTCTTACCTCAAAACAACAAGCCTCCCATCCCAGGGAAAAGGCCTTTGCTATTCACCTTACCTGTGTCTCTTTATAAACGTCTATAAGGGCAACCCCTCAGGCGCCTATGTTCCAGAGAAAAAAGCCCCAGTCTATCCAACTTCTGCCTGTAACTTAAACTCTCCAATCCCAGAAACACCCTGGTAAATCCTGTGTAATAATATGCACAGAAACTTATAAAATTCTAACCAGTAAACCCAATAAGGATATTCCCAATGACCAGGTAGTCCAGAACCAAGTAGAGGTCACATTCTAAGGATATGAAAGAGAGGAGGAGAACTGTGTAACAAAGAGACCTTGGAGTCGCAGGTAGATAGGATAGTGAAGAAGGCCTTTGGTATGCTTTCTGGTCAGAGAATTGAGTACAGGAGTTGGGAGGTCATGTTGTGGCTGTACAGGACATTGGTTAGGCCACTGTTGGAATATTGTGTGCAGGTCTGGTCTCCTTCCTATCAGAAAGATGTTGTGAAACATGAAAGGGTTCAGAAAAGATTGACAAGGATATTGCCAGGGTTGGAGGGTTTGAGCTACAGGGAGCGGCCGAATTGGCTGGAGTGTTGGAGGCTGTGGTTTATAGCCGTTTATAAAATCATAAGGGGCATGGAGAGGGTAAATAGGCAAGCTCTTTTCTCTGGGGTGAGATAGTCCAGAACTAGAGGGCAAAGGTTTAGGGTGAGAGAGGAATGATTTTAAATGGAACCTAAAGGGACAACTTTTTCACACAGAGTGTGGTACCTGTATGGAATGAGCTGCCAGAGGAAGTGGTCGAGGCTGGTACAATGACATTTAAAAGGCATCTGGATGGGTATATGAATAGGAAGGGATATGGGCCAAATGGGAATAGGTTAATTTGGGATATGTGGTCAGTACAGACGAGTTGGGCTGAAGGATCAGTTTCCATGCTGGACGTCTCTATGACCCTCTGACCCAGGGAGGGGTGGATTGGTGGAATTCTCTGTCACTGAAAATGAATGAGGCGAAAACATTTCCAGAGGTAGTTGTAAATATAACCAGAGAGTACCATGGAAGCATAGAAACATTAGAAATAGGAACAGGAGGAGGCCATTTACCAATTCAATATGATCATGGCCGTTCATCCAACTCACTCCCCCTGATCCCACTTTTGTCCTATACCCTTTGATCGCTTCAGCCCTAGGGCAGCACATTGGCTCAGTGGTTAGCCCTGCTGCCTCACAGTGCCAGAGGCCCAGGTTTGATTCCAGCCTCGGGTAACCGTCTGTATGGAGTTTGCACGTTCTCCCCATGTAGGCACAGGTTTCCCTCGGATGCTGTGGTTTCTTCCTGCAGTCCAAATATGTCCAGGTTAGGGTGGATTGGCCATACTAAATTGTCTCATAGTGCCCAGGGATGTGCAGGTTAGGGTGGATTGGCCATGCTAAATTGTCTCATAGTGCCCAGGGATGTGCAGGTTAGGGTGGATTGGCCATGCTAAATTGTCTCATAGTGCCCAGGGATGTGTAGGTTAGGGTGGATTGGCCATGCTAAATTGTCTCATAGTGCCCAGGGATGTGCAGGTTAGGGTGGATTGGCCATGCTAAATTGTCCCACAGTGCCCAGGGATGTGTAGGTTAGTTGCATCATTCAAGGGAAATGTAGGGGAATGGATGGGTTACTCTTCAGAGGGTCAGTGTGGACTTGTTGGGCCAAATGACCTGTTTCCACACTGTAGGCATTCTATGAACTATATCCAACATCTTCTTGAAAGCAGACAATATCAGTTAATTCAACCACTTTCTATGGGACAGAATTCCACTGACTGACTAGGGATAGTGATCTAATATAACCTCAATGTTTGGAAAATGCATGTGGGAAAGTTTTAGGAATAAACTCCAGTCTGATGAATGAATACGAAAGGAGAAGTCGCATTTATGTAGCATCTTTGACAACCCCCGTTTGCACCCTCGAAGCGCTTTCCTAACTGAAGAAACTCAAGAGCCAGTCAATGACCTGATGAGACGTTTTAATGAGGTTGATTGAAGGATAAATATTGGCCAATAGAGCAAACCGAATTCCCTTGCATTGTTCAAAATGGTGCCATGAGACTTTTAACAGCCCTCAAGAGAGCTCATGTGTCCTCGCTTTGACATCTCATCCAACAGACAGAGCTTCCAACGATGGAACGGAGTCACATTAATGGTCCAGTGGAGCGTGACTTGAAATTTCTGGCTCAGATATCAGCCAGCAGCTGATATCCATCTGAATGAGCATTGCGGCCTCCTGATGCTCAGATATTTTGAATTGCTTGCTCGACCTTAACTCTCTGAAAGGAACGAGAGAGACCTTCACACCATGACGGACATCACTTTCGAAAACATCAGCAGGTCTGGCTGGATCTGTGGAGAGAGAGAGAAAGCAGACTTGGAGTGCCGTGCTGAAAAGAGGGGGGGGGTCACTGGACACAAAATGTCGAACGCTGTTCTTCTCCCTCCACGCGGGCCCTGCCAGGCCTGCTGAGTTTCTCCAGCGATGTCTGAATTTGTTTCAGAGCCCCAGCCTCTGCAGGGTTGGGTACTGATGGCATGGTGGGTCAGTGATGAGCACTGCTGCCTCACAGCGCTAGGGACCCCGGTTCGATTCCAGCATCAGGCGACTGTCTGCGTAGCGTTCGCACGTTATGTTGGCGTGGGTTTTCCTTGGTTTCCTCCCACAATCCAACAACGTGCAGGTTAGGAGAATTTGCCAGACTAAATTGCCCCGTAGTGTTCAGGGATGTCTAGGATGGGTGCATTAGTCAGGGTTAAATGCATTGCCATAGGGTAGGGGAATGGCACTGGGCGGGATACTCTTTGAAGGGTCAGCGTGAAGTAGTTGGGCCGAATGGCCTGTCTCCACACTGTCGGAATTCTATTCTGTTGTTTCATTTTAAGGAGACCTTCAGGCTGCCTTACCCCTCAGAAGGAAGCTGTTCTGTCTTTGATGTCCTGTAAAGACGGGGTTTTTTTTTCAGAAATTGTTTTAAAAACCAAGCTTTGCTGCCGATTTGGAACCCAATTCATCCATAATTCCCACGCTTTTCCGCTCCGTCGCATATCTTTGAAGTTAATGAGGGGAGCAGAGTCAAATTATATGCCATAAGTCATCATTTACCTGGAGTCCAATTGCTTGTAATACGTGGCAATTTTTATTCAGTGGGCAAGTGCTTTCGCTCAAACTGAGTGTAAAAGAGACTGAGTGTGAATGGAGAGCAAAATACTGTACACATCCATAAAATCTTTAACTTTTCATGGTACAGGCATAGAATCATCAAAGTGTACAGCCCAGAAATGGACCCTTCAGTCCAACTCGCCCACGCCGACCAGATATCCGAAATTAATCGAGTCCTATTTGCCAGCGCTTAGCCCAGCTCCCTCAAACCCCTTCCTATTTATATCCCCATCCAGATGCCTTTTAAATGTTGCTATTGTACCAGCCTCCACCACTTCCTCTGGCAGCTCATTCCATACACGTACCACCCTCTGTGTGATAAAGTTGCCCCCCCCCCCCCACTTCTTTCTATCTTTCCCCTCTCACCCTAAACCTCTGCCCTCTAGTTTGCCCACCCTAGGGGAAAAGGCCTTGCCTATTTACCCTATCCATGCCCCTCCTGATTTTATAAACCTCTGCAAGGTGACGTTAACAGAGTCGGGGAATAACGGAGATTAATATTATCCCGGTTCCACTAATGACACACCTCGGCACTACTTTCGTGATCCTTCTGGGGACCAGCTATGGCAGGAATGCTGATGCCCGGCCTGGTGGGGTGTAACTTTCACAGTCCTCACTGAGAGAGTGGTTAGAGGGCGTGCAATGAACTGCTGTTTAAGTAAAGCCCAACACACAGGGGAGAGAAGGATACGTTGTGTTGGAAGAGTCCCGCTCGCCTCTGAAGCCCCACAGCGGTGACATACATAAACAGATTGCTTTGTTTTTTTTAAACTGATGGTGACAGAGAGGTAAACATTGACAGGCCAACAGGGAGAAGGGCTGAGGTTAAAACAATGACTGCAGATGCTGGAAACCAGATTCCGGATCAGTGGTGCTGGGAGAGCACAGCAGTTCAGGCAGCATCCAAAGTGCAGCGAAATCGACATTTCGGGCAAAAGCCCTTCATCAGGAATAAAGGCAGTGAGCCTGAAGCGTGGAGAGATAAGCCAGAGGGAGGTGAGGGTGGGGAGAAAGCAGCATAGAGTACAATGAGGGAGGGGATGAAGGTGATAGGTCAGGGAGGAGAGGGTGGAGTGGATAGGTGGGAAAGGAGCTAGGCAGGTCGGACAAGTTTGGACAAGTCATGGGGACAGTGCTGAGCTGGAAGTTTGGAACTCAGGTGAGGTGGGGGAAGGGGAAATGAGGAAACTGTTGAAGTCCACATTGATGCCCTGGGGTTGAAGCGTTCCGAGGCAGAAGATGAGGCGTTCTTCCTCCAGGCGTCTGGTGGTGAAGGAGCGGCGGTGAAGGAGGCCCAGGACCTCCATGTCCTCGGCAGAGTGGGAGGGGGAGTTGAAATGTTGGGCCACGGGGCGGTGTGGTTGATTGGTGCAGGTGTCTTGGAGATGTTCCCTAAAGCACTCTGCTAGGAGGTGCCCAGTCACCTCAACGGCACCATGGGAATTTTGGCATTTGCCTGAGATAGCAGACTGGACCTCCCTTTACAATCTCGCTCGTAAGGCAAGCATATCAACATTGGTCGCGCCCTGTCACTAGGTCTTGGAGTCAGACAGCACAGAAACAGACCCAACAATGTCTTCTCTTCCTCAGACAGCTGAGGAAATTTGGCATGACGCAAATATCCTTGCCAACTTTTATAGGTGCACCATCGAGAGCATTCTGTCTGGGTGTATCACTACCTGGGATGGCAACTGTACCATTCAAAATCGGAGATGGTTACAGAGAGTGGGGAACTCAGCCCGGACGATCACAAAGGCCAACCTCCCATCGATAGAATCCATCCACCAGGCCCACTCAGAGCATGCGCAGATCAACTGATTAAGATTATCTCAGATATCTTCAACCTCTTCCTGCAGCAGGCCACTGTCCCGGCCTGTATCAAGAGGATCAACATCATCCCTGTGCCTAAGAAGTTTCATGCAGCATGTGTCAGTGACTACCACCCAGTGGCCCTAACTTCGGTGGTCACGAAGTGCTTTGAAAGGCTGGTCGTGACATTAATCAACTCCAACCTCCCTGCTACTCTTGACCAACTCCAATTTGCCTATCAGACCAACAGATCCACGTCAGATGCCATATCATTTGCCCTTCACTCCTCCCGAGAACATCTTGACACCAAGAACAGCTACGTCAGAATCCTACTCATTGACTACAGTTCAGCCTTCAACACGATTATCCCCTCGAGACTGATTACTAAACTTAGTGATCATGGACTAAGCCCCTCTCTCTGCAACTGGATCCTCAGTTTCCTGACCCACAGGCCACAATCAGTGAAGATTGGGGACAATGTTTCACCCTCACTAACACTCAACACTGGAGCCCCCCCCCCGGGGGGAGGGTGTACTCAGCCCCCCTACTGTACTCACTGTATACCCATGACTGCATCACCAAATATCAGACTGATGCCATTTACAAGGTCACTGATGACACCACCATAATCAGTCGGATCTCAGATGGTGATGAAACAGACTACAGATGGGAGGTGGAAGACCTGGAAGATGGTGCACTGAGAACAACCGAGCTCTCAACGTCGGCAAAGCCAAGGAACTCATTCCTGACTTTTGGCGGGATGTTACTCATGCCCCCCCCCACCCCCCTACACATTAACAGCACAGAGGTGGAACGAGTGGAGAGTGTCAAGCTCCTGGGAGTGGTCACCCACAACAGGCTTCCTTGGGCTCTTCATGTGGACACACTGGTTACAAAGGCCCAACAACGTCTCTCCTTCCTCAGGCAGCTGAGGAAATTTGGCGTGACGGTGAATACCCTTGTCAACTTTTATAGGTGCACCATCGAGAGCATTCTGTCTGGGTGTATCACTACCTGGGATGGCAACTGTACCATTCAAGATCGGAGATGGTTACAGAGAGTGGGGAACTCAGCCCGGACAATCACAAAGGCCAACCTCCCATCGATAGAATCCATCCACCAGGCCCACTGTCAGGGAAAGGCTGCCAGCATTCTCAAAGCTCCATCCCACCCTGGCAATGTTTTTCTACAGCCTCTACCATCAGGAAGAAGGTACAGGAGCCTGGACACACACACCAGCCGGTTTCAAAACAGTTTCTACCCACTTGTTAGAATACTGAACGGACTCACAAACTCTGAACATTCACCTGTCCCTGTGTTTTTGTTTTTGCCGCTGTTTCCCTACTATTTACTATCTATGCTCATTAACTCTGTGATCTGCCTGTATCGCTCACAAGACAAAGGTTTCCACTGTGCCCGGGCCACGTGACAATCAAATCAATTCAATTCAGACCCTTCAGTCCATCCAGTCCGTGCTGACTATAATCCCGACTGAACTAAATGATTCCCGCCTGCCTGCTCCTGGTCCATATAGCCCTCTGAACCTTTCCTAACCTTTAGACTGTAGCTGAGGAATATGGATTGGGAGCAGTTATTTGAGGGTTGGGGGAGGCTTTTAGGATAGGAACCACGGATGATGAGAGGAAATGAAAACACAGGCAAACAAAAAAGGAAGCAATCAACAGGTCTGGGCAGCTACAAACTGACACAGTCCTTGGGGAGTATAGAGTAATTAGGAAGGAACTTAAACATGGAATTAGGAAGGGACCATGAAATGTCTTTAGCATACAGGGTCAAGGAGAGTCCGAAGGCTTTTTATGCGTATATTGGAAGAAAGAGACTAGCGAGAAAAAGGGTAGATTGACTCAAGGAGGGAAGTTCACAGGAAGTGAGAGAGAGAGAGAGAGATCCTTAATGAGTACTTTGTATCAGTATTCACTGAGCAGAAGGATATGACTGATGTTGAGGTCAGCGATGAGTGTGTGAATACTCTAGAGACTGTCAATATATTGAAGGAGGACGTTTTGGGTATCCTAAGTTGCAGTAGTTTATAGAGGTCAAAGAATCCCTACGGTGTGGACGTCGGCCAATTTAACCCAACAAGCCCACACCCAACAGTATCCCCCCCAGACCCATTCCCTACCCAATTACTTTACATTTCTCCTGACTAATGCACCTAACCTACGCATCCCTGAACACTATCGGCAACCCACCTAACCGGTACATCTTTGGACTGTAGGAGGAAACCGGAGCACCTGAAGGAAACTCATGCAGACACGGGGAGAATGTGCAAACTCCACACTGAGTCACCCGAGGCTGGAATCAAACCCAGGTCCCTGGCACAATGAGGCAGCAGTGTTAACCACTGTGTCACTCTGTGTTAAAATAGGCAAGCCCCCAGGGCCAGATGGGATCTATCCCAGGTTTCAGTGAGAGGCAAGGGAAGATATAGCTGAGGAATTAGCAGATATCTTCACATCCTCGTTGACCACAGGTAAGTTCCAGAGGATTGGAGATTAACCAATTGTCGTTCCCTTGTTTAAGAAAGGAAGTAGGGATAATCGCAGAAATTCTAGCTGAACGTCTGTGGCTGGGAACTCCTGGAGGAGGTGCTGAAGGACAATATAGATACACATTTGGAAGAAAATTGACTAGCTAGTGATTGGCAGCATGGCTTTGTACAGGGAAGGTCATGTCTCACCAACCTTTTCGAAGAGGTGACAAAGATAATTGATGAGGGAAGGGCTGTGGATGTAGTTTATATGGACTTTAGTGAGGCACTTGATAAAGTTCCACACGGCAGATTGGTACAAAAATTAAAATTACATGAGATTCAGGATCAGCTGACAAGACAGATATAAAACTGGGTCAGTCATAGGAGACAGAAGGTGGTATTGCAAGGATGTTTCTCAGAATGGAGACTGAGTGTGTTCCACAGGGATCCGTATTAGATCCTCTGTTGTCTGTAGCAGATATAAATGATCTGGAGGAAAATGTGAGTGATCTGATCAGTAAGTTTGCAGATGACACGAAGATTGGTGGAGTTGCTGATATTGCCGACGACTGTGAAAGGATGCAAGAAGATATAGATAGACTGGCGACCTGGGGACAGGAATGACAGATGGAGTTTAACCCAACCAAATGGGAGGTAATGCCTTTCAGAGGATCAAATCTCGGTGGGAATTGTACGGTAAATGGGAGCATCCTGAGGAACATTAACATACAGACCGTTCTGGGCATGCAGGCCCACAATTGCCGGAAAGGGGAGAGACAGTGGTCAAGGTGATGGAGATGGAACATGACATACCTGCCTTCATCAGCAGGGGTATAGAGTCCAAGAGTTGGTGAACCAGGTTGCCCTGGTTAAAGCACCTTTGGAGAATGGTGTGTAGTGTTGGGGGCCCCACTACCAGAAGGAGGTGGACTCTTTGCAGAGAAGGTTCACCAGGATATTGCCTGGTCTTGAGGGCATTGGAGCTACGAGGAAAGGTTAAAAAGACCAGGATTGTTTTCCCTGGGAAGACAACGGCCGAGAGGAGACTTGATACAGGGCTAGACAATTATGAGAGGCATCAATAGTCAGAGGCTTTTTTCCCAGGGTTAAAGTTTCAATTACAAGGGGGCATAGGTTCAAGGAGAGAGGGGGAAAGTTTAAGGGAGATGTGCGAGGGATGTGTTTCATACTGAGGGTGGTAGGTTCAAGGTGAGAGAGGAAAGTTTAAGGGAGATGTGTCAGGGATGTGTTTCATAATGAGGGTGGTAGGGTCAAGGTGAGAGGGGAAAGGTTTAAGGGCGATGTGCGAGGGATGTGTTTCACACAGAGGGTGGTCGAGGGTGGAACGCTCTGCCTGAGGAGATATTGGAAGTGGGCACATTGGTGATATTTATTTGGCACCTGGATGGTGACATGAGCAGGGTGGGATAAGAGGAGTGAATAAGGGCAGAAGGTTTGTTTATTAATTTAGTTAGGGCATGATGCTTGGTACCAGCTTGGAGGGACAATGGGCCTGTTCCTTTGCTGTATTTCCCTTTTGCTCTTCATTCATGTGCTTTCCAAGCATCTTTTGAACATTGCAATTGGACCCGCATCCACCACTTCCTCAGGAAGTTCATTCCACACATACTTGTGAAATGAAGTTGAACTCTTTAGAGGAAGGATATTATAGACTCATAGAATCCCTACAGTGTGGAATCAGGCCATTCGGCCCAACAAAGTCCACACCTGACCCTCCAAAGCTCATCCCATCCAGACCCATTCCCCTGCTCTATATCCCCTGACTGAAGCATCTAACCCAAACATCTGCTGGACACTCTAGCCCAGCCAATCCACTCTGACCTGCCCATCTTTAGATTGTGGGAGGAAACCGGAGCACCCGGAGGAAACCCACGTAGACACGGGGAGAATGTGCAAACTCCACACAGACAGCTGCCTGAAGTCGGGATCGAACCGGGGTCCCCAGTGCTGTAAGGCAGCAGCGTTAGCCACTGAGCCACTGTGCCGCCCCTGTGGATAGGACTGCACTAGAGGAGGGCGCAGAAGATGGTCACCAGGACATTGCCTGGAGAAGATCGGTTCAGTGATGAAATGAAGCTGGATAAGCTGCATTTGTTTTCTTTAGAGCAGAGAAATTTGGGAGTGCTGGGTTTGGGGGAGGGGCAGTGTTACTAGATAGAGGAGTGTAAGATTATGAGGGGCATGGGCAGGGTGGACAACAAGGTGGAAGTGGGTACTACAGATGCTGGAGATTAGAGTCAAGATTCGAGTGGTGCTGGAAAAGCACAGCAGGCCAGGCAGCATCTGAGGAGCAGAAAAATCAACGTTTTGGGCATTCATCAGGAATCCGATGGGTGGATAAGAAGCCATTTACCTGAAAGGTCAATAATAAGGGGGCACCATTACAATTTGAAAAGCAGGAGGTTTGGAGGGGATTCGAGGAAACTGTATTTCCGAGGGAGTGGCGGGAATGGGAGGGCAGTAGAGGCGGGAAACCTTGCAATTGTTACAAAGTACTTGGAAAAACCCTTGGAATGCCATAACATTCCAGGCCACGGGCTGGTAAGTGGGATGAACGCAGGTAGGTTAGTGCAAACTCGAGGGGCCGAAGGACAAGGTTCAGGATGCCCATAGCTGTCCATCTAGATCTGCTCACCTATTGATCAGTCCTTTGCGAAAACCAAGTCTCTGTTACCAGCTAACCAAACAGGAGACAGGTTGGCCAGACAAAAGCCTCCCCTTCAGGCCAGACTCATACCCGGGGAATGACCCAGCGGAAGAATACTATCTCAACTCCAGATCACTTCTGCCTCTCGGAATACCAATGGTGGCGGTGTTCTGATTTCGGATTTTCCGTGTGTCTCCTACTTGTTGCGATCGGTGCGCACTTGAACGTCAAGTCTGAAATCGTTCAAAAAAGCTGGACCTGAGGCTTTAAGACTCGTAGCCCTCTGCGATGCCGTGCGCTGCGTTATGAGAATCAGCCTCACCCACCTTCAAACCCGTCTGCTCTAAGTCGGGTGACTTTGCCGTGACCTGAACGCTTCAATGGAAGGGTCCTGATCGTATCCCTGACTCAGGCCCAGCCGATCGGGCCAACTTCAGACAACCGAGGACGGTATCTTTCGTAACGTGTGGCGAAAACAAAATGCCAGCTTGGGAATCAGGCCGACTGCAGGTGGGAAGGGCAGGCGGGACTCTAGTAAGTCAGCTTGAGATGCAAGCAAACTAGAAACCCATGCCTAAAGGAGCAGGAGTAGGCCTTTCGGCCCCTCGACCTTGCCCCTTCCATCCAACAGGATCATGGCTAATCTGACATTCCTCACAACCACCTTCCTGCCCTTTTCCCACAGCAACTGGTTCTCTTCCCGATCAAGAATTTCAGCCTGACGTACACACGAGGACTCTGCCCCCACAGCTCTCTGCGCCAGGGAGTTCCAAACGCTCACAACCCTCTTTAGAGAATAAATTCCTCCACCTCTCAGTCATAGGTTCCCTACGGTATGGAAACATGATTGAATGGCGGAGTGGACTCGATGGGCCGAATGGCCTTACTTCCACTCTTATGGTCTTATGGTCTTAGGGCCCTTCAGCCCAACAAATCCGCACCAACCTTCCAAAGGGTAACCCACCCAGAACCATTCCCCTACCCTATATTTACCCCTGATGAATGCACCTAGCCTACACATCCCTAAATGCTATGGGGCAACTCAGCACAGCCAACTCACCTAACCTGCACATCATTGGAGTATAGCCAATAGGTGCAGGAGTAGGCCATTCGGCCCTTTGAGTCAGCACCACCATTCATTGTGATCATGGCTGATCATCCACACTCAGTATCCTGCTCCTGCCTTATCCCCATAACCCTCAATTCCGCTATCTTTAAAAGGATTGTGGGAGGATACCCACACAGACATGGGGTGAATGTGCAAACGCCACAGAGACAGTCGCCTGGGGCTGGAATTGAACCTGGGTCCCTGACACAGTGAGGCAGCAGTGTTAACCGCTGAGCCACCATGCCCCCCCACAGTCATAGTTTGGCGCCCCTTTATTCTGAGACTGTGCCGTCTGAACCTCGACTCACCCAGGAGGGGAAGTACCGTCTCAGCATTGACACTATCAGGCGCCTTCAGAATCCTCGATGAGACCACCTCTCCAGCTTCTGAACTCCAGTGAGTACAATCCCAACCTGTTTAATTTTTGTTCATCAGACAATCCCCTTCCATTACAGAGATTATGTTATCTAGCACCGTTTATACATTATCCACGACCACGCTGTCAGCAACCCTGGGGATGTTACCATTGGCCAGAAGTGAAACTGGACCCATTATATAAACACAACAGCTACATGACCAGGTCAGGGGCTAGACATCCTGCAGTGAGTAACTCATCTCCTGACTCCCTCGACCCACCATCGACAAGGCCCAAGTCAGGAGTGTGAGGGAATACTCCTCACTTGCCCCTGGATGGGAGCAGCTCCAACAACACTCAAGAAGCTCGACACGATCCAGGACAAAGCAGCCCCGGTTTGATTGTCCCCACACCCACTCCCTCCCCCACTGACGCTCAGTAGCAGCAGGGTGCACCATCCACAAGATGCACTGCCGAAATTCACCAAAGATCCTCAGACAGCACCTTCCAAACCCACCACCACTTCCATCCTGAAGGACAAGGGCAGCAGATCCATGGGAAGACCGTCCCCCTTTGCAAGTTCCCCTCCGAGCCATCTCGGCTTGGAAGCATGCTTCCAAATAAACCTGTTGGACTAGAACCCGGTGTTGGGCGACTTTTAACTTCGTCCACCCCAGTCCAACTCCGGCCCCTCCACGTCATGGAAATCTATCGCCGTTCCTTCAGTGTCGCTGGGTCAGAATCCCGGAATTCCCTCCCTCAGGGCATTGTGGGTCAACCCACAGCAGGTGGCCTGTTGCGGCTAGAGAGGGAAGCTCACCTCCACCTTCTCAAGGGGCAACTAGGGACGGGGTAATAAGTGTTGGGCCCAGCAGCGATGCCACGTCCTATGAATGATAAATCTCTTGACCAAGATGGCGGATGTGTGAGTTCCTACAATTGAGATAAACAGAATGGACATAATAAAGATGAGACTGCTGATGAGCATGAAGTTAAAATGCAATACTGTTAGAGTTGAGATGAGGGTTGTGGATCCGCCACAAGTTCACCTGCACCTCCACACACATCTATTGCATCCGCTGCACCCGATGTGGCCTCCTCTATATTGGGGAGACGGGCCGCCTACTTGCGGAACGCTTCAGAGAACACCTCAGGGACGCCCGGTCCAACCAACCCAACCACCCCGTGGCTCAACACTTTAATTCTCCCTCCCACTCCACCGAAGACATGCAGGCCCTTGGACTACTCCACCGGCAAAACATAACAACACGACGGCTGGAGGAGGAGCGCCTCATCTTCCGCCTGGGAACCCTCCAACCACAAGGGAGGAACTCAGATTTCTCCAGTTTCCTCATTTCCCCTCCCCCCACCTTGTCTCAGTCGGTTCCCTCAACTCAGCACCGCCCTCCTAACCTGCAATCTTCTTCCTAACCTCTCCGCCCCCACCCCACTCCGACCTATCACCCTCACCTTGACTTCCTTCCACCTATCACATCTCCATCGCCCCTCCCCCAAGTCCCTCCTCCCTACCTTTTATCTTAGCCTGCCTGGCACCCTCTCCTCATTCCTGATGAAGGGCTTATGCCCGAAACATCGAATTTCCTATTCCTTGGATGCTGCCTGACCTGCTGTGCTTTAACCAGCAACACATGTTCATCAGAGTTGAGATGAGGGCATTTGGAGTATTCATAGAATCCCTACAGTGTGGAAACAGGCCCTTCAGCCCAATAGGTCCACACTGACCCTCCGAAGAGTAACCCACCCAGATCCATTCCCCTACAACTCCACAGTTACCCCTGACCAATGCACCTCGTCTTCACAGCCTTGGACACTATACAGGGCAACTTAGCATGGCCGACTCACCTAACCTGCACATCTTTGGATTGCGGGAGGAAACCCATGCAGACACAGGGGACAATGTGCAAACTGGGATCGAACCCGGGTCCCTGGCGCTGCGAGGCAGCAATGCTAACCACTGAGCCACCGTACTTTTCAATCAAATCAAAATATTGTGAGCGGCTGGAGTGAAAGAGGAAACAAAGAGTGTTAAGAAAGGAGAAGGGGCCAAGAGACTGGGACAGGAAAGATAGATTTGGATTAGATAAATCCCTCTCACTTCTCGTGCAGTTAATATCGAAGCTGACACACGACAGCGCAGCTAAACGTTTAATGGGGCCCTTGATGTGGCAGCGATAGTGACAGTCCTGCATGAGAAGCCTTGGTGCATTTCTGCAGTGCGTCTTGTAGAAAGTACACACTTGACCGTGGGAGCTGGAGGGTGCGGATGTGGTGCCAATCAAGTGGGCGCTGCCCACTTCCGAGCCAGGAGCGCGGGGTTCAAGTCCCACCAGCTCCAGAGGTGGGTCGTAACACATCTGAACAGATTGAATCGAGTGAGGGAGGGCGGGGTGGTTTAAGAAATGAACTCATTTGCCCACTCGCTGAGTTAAAATGGACGAACCCTGCCTTGTGATCTGCAAATGGCTTTGGAGAACAAAGCAGCTTATCACAAGAGATGTCTTGGGATAGAAATTTGACTGCGAGAGTGTCACCAGGCCAAATCAACTTGCGCCATTCATGAGCTTTTATGGGGAATTTTTTTCAGTTATTTTGAAATCAACTGCCTGTCTTGTTTTTAAACAGGCGATTGAGCTCTGATTTTGACCACGTAACATTACAATTCCACACTCGTGTTTGTCTTATGCTTCGTGACTTTCCTGATGAGAAGGACTGCAGCTTCTCAACAGTCCGCGTTGATATAGTGTGGCTGCTGGGGAAAAAAAAACCCAGCCGGCCAGGCAGCTGTCCGAGACGCAAGAGAGTCGACGTTTCACCAAATCCTGATGAAGGGTCCTGTCTGAAATGTCGACTCTCCTCGGATGCTGCCTGACCTGCTGCGTTTTTATTTCCCCAGCAGCACACTATACCCACTCTCACTTCCTTAGTCATGGCGTTGCCCGCGCAGAAGAGATCATGGGTTTAAACCGCAGTGCTAATTCTCAGCTCCTTTCTGAACCCGGTACGTCACGAAGTGCGCGGAATGGGGGCTGCTCGCATTCTTTCGAGCCTCACTTTCGGAATGGAGGCCCTTCGAGAAATTCCTGTCCCCCTCGACCCAGCGACCCGCGGTCAGAAAGCGCAGGGCTGGAAAAAACGCAGCCGGGTCAGGAGGAGCGGGAGGGTCGGCATTTCGAGCATAAGCCCTTTGTTGGGAATGGGATCGAAGGTCAGGGCGGGCTCATTGGGCTGAGTCGCATTCCTGACGAAGAGCTTAGGCCCGAAACGTTGACGCTCCTCGGATGCTGCCAGACTGACTGTTGCTTTTCCGGCAGCACATGATTCGACTCTGATCTCCAGCAGCCACAGTCCTCACTTTCCCACGGAAACCAGCACAGCCAGTTCCAACCAGCTCCAACTTTTGATTTGATTTCGTTTGGTTTATTACGGTCACAGGCACAGCGAAGAGTTTTGTCTCGTGCGCAGGTCATACCTTCCAAAGATTAGAGGGCGACTGAACAGAACAGGGGATACCAAAAGTTAAATCAACGCGAGCTTTGAAATTTGACAGGTCTGTCCTGATGAAGGGCTCTGGCCCGAAACGTCGAATTTCCTGTTCCTTGGATGCTGCCTAACCTGCTGTGCTTTAACCAGCAACACATTTTCAGCTCAGGTCCGTTCAGATGTCTAACAACAGCGGGGAAGAAGCTGTTCTGGAACCTGTTGGTTTGTGTAAAAGGTTTTGTACCTTTTCCCTGACAGAGAAGGGTGGAAGGTCTACAACCATAGAATTCTGACAGTGTGGAAACAGGCCCTTCGGCCCAAAACGTTCACACCGACCCTCTTAAGAGTAACCCACCCAGACCCATTGCCCCTATCTAATTATCCTATACTTACCCCTGACTAATGTACCTAACCTACACATCCCTGGGCAGTATGGGACAATTTAGCATGGCCAATCCACCCTAACCTGCACATCTTTGGACTGTGGGAGGAAACCGGAGCACCCGGAGGAAACCCACGCAGACACAGGGAGAATGTGCAAACTCCACACAGTCAGTCGCCTGAGGTGGGAATTGAACCCGGGTCTCTGGCGCTGTGAGGCAGCATGCTTACCACTGGTGCCACCTTGCTATCCCCATCCTCCCTTCATCTGTTTCTCCTTTCTTCGGATGAGTTTCTGCCGTTCCTCCCAAATTCCTGCCATTACTGCTCCACTGTCTTTCCTGCTGGGATCCCTTTACAACCAGGTCTGGCCACCTCCTCCCTCATGCACTGGCAATTATCGACACTCGATTGTAACAACCCTACACCCGATTCCATCTTCTCTGACCACGGGCTAAATTCTTTAATATTGTGGTCACTGCCCCTCTCAGGAGTTCCTTCACCTTAAGCTCCCTGATCAAGTCCCTCTCATGACACAACGCCAAATCCAGAATTGTCGCTACCCCCGTCCCTCACCAGCGGGCTCTACCACAGGCTGGGTGAAAGTGAGGACTGCGGATGCTGGAGGTCAGAGTCGAGATTAGAGTCTTTGCCCAAAACGTCGATTTTTCTGCCCCTCAGATGCTGTGCTTTTCCAGCACCTCCCTACCACAAGCTGCTCTATAAAAACCATCTCGTAGACACTCCAGGAGGTCTTTTGCTTGGAATCCACCCCCAAACTAATGTTCCCAGGTCACCCGTACACTGAAGGGATGAACTCAGATTTCTCCAGTTTCCTCATTTTCCCTCCCCCCACCTTATCTCAGTCGAATCCCTCAAACTCAGCACCGCCTTCCTCACCTGCAATCTTCTTCCTGACCTCTCCGCCCCCACCCCCACTCTGGCCTATCACCCTCACCTTAACCTCCTTCCACCTCTCGCATTTCCAACTCCCCTTCCCCAAGTCCCTCCTTTTATCTTAGCCTACTGGACACACTCTCCTCATTCCTGAAGAAGGGCTCATGCCCGAAACGTCGATTCTCCTGCTCCTCGGATGCTGCCTGACCTGCTGCGCTTTTCCAGCAACACATTTTCAACCCGTACACTGAAGCCCTCCACGATTAGTGGAACAGTCCTTCTTTTATATGCCTTTACTAGCTCGTGTTTTACCTTCCTCCCCACATCCTGACTGGCATGAGGATTGTACCTCACTTCCACTGGGATCTTTGCTCCTTTGTGGGTCCTCAACTCTCCCCACAGCCACTCTCCACCTTCCGACTCCACATCAGTCCCTGCTATTGTTTTAATTTCATTTCTGACAGACAAGGAGCCACCCTTTCCCCGCCCACCTGTCTATCCTTCCGATAGGATGCCTATCCTTGGATATTTAGTTGCCAGCCCTGATTCCCTTACAGCCACACCTCCGTGAGGCCCACAGCATCATTTCCACCAGTTTCAGCAACCTCATATACCTTGTTTTGTACACTGAACGCATTGCTATCCAACACCCTCAACCCTGCCTTGGCTTCCACCTTTCCTCAGTATTGTTGGCTTATCTGCAGGGCCTGAAGTTCGATTCCTTTCCATTCTTTCTGTTCGATATCAGGAAGTTTTAATAACCTCTCCTAGGTCATCTCCTCTCTTAAACTAGCTCAAAGTCCTTGTGATCTCGATTTCACTAGATTTGCAGCATTAATTTTTCTGCATGCTTTGTGCATTAAGACAAAAGCTTTACGTTTCTTATGTTATTGAATTTAACTACACTTATATAGCGCCATGGTACAGTATGACACTTACAAATTCTGTTCCTTCCTTTTCATTTCTGGTCATTATTAACCCCATCACTCACCAACTGTTCTGTTTTTCCTTTATTCATGACCCAAGACAGGATTGACTCTGCACAGTACACAGGGGGCCCCACTCCATACCACACATACACACACACACATATACACACATACAGACACACGCATACAGACACACACAAACACACACACACAGACACACATACAGGCACACACACAGACACAAACACACCAACACACACACTCATACAGCCACAGACACGCATACACACTCATGCAGACACGCAGACACACACACACAGACACACACACACCACACACAGACACACACCCACATACACAAAGACACACACACACTCACACACACAGATTCACACACCCACACACACAGACACACAGACACACACCCATACACACATACAGACACACACAGGCACACACCCACACACCCACATACCACACACAGACACACCCCCACACGCAGACACACACAGACAGACACAGACACACACACCACACATGCAGACACACACGCGCGCCCACAGACGCACAAACACCACACACATATGCAGAGACACACACACACCACACATACAGACACACACAACACACACCCGCACACACAGACACACACCCACATACACACACAGCCACAGACACACACAACACACACAGACACACACACATCACACACACAGGCACACACCACACACACACATACCACACACACAAGCACACACATACACCACACACTCACACTGACACACAGAAATGCACCCACACACAGACACACAGACACAGACACACACACAGATTCACAGCCACACACACACCACACGCACACAGACACACACACATACCACACTCACATGCGCACACAGACACACATACACCACACACATACACAGACACACACTCACAGCACACACACACCCACATACACACACAACACACAGACACACGCACCACATTCATACCACACTCACACACACAGACACACACACACGCAAACACACAAGCACACAGACACACAGTGCACACACAAGCACACACACATATACACACTCGCACACACATACAGATACGCACCCATATACACACACACAGACACATACCCACATTCATACCCACACACAGACAAACACACACAACACACTCAGACACACACCCAACACACAGACACACCCCACGCACACACGCACAGACAGACACACACACACAAACACACACCCGCACACCCACACACACACACACACACTTGCACAGACACAGACACACATACACTCACCACACACAACACACACACCACACACACAGACACATGCCAACACACAATCACACAGACACAGACACAGCCACACACCCACACACACACCACACACACAATTCACACAAACAGACATACTCGCACAGACACACATGCACACCCACACCCACACACAAACACACACACACTCGCACAGGTACACTCACTCAGGCACAGACATAGCCACACACCCACACACACACGCACCAGACACATACAAACAAACACACACACACAAACAGGCACACACCCATACACACACACACACACTCGCACAGACGCAGACACAGACACACTCACACAGACACAGACACACGCACACCCACACACACACCACATGCACACAGACACACACACACCACACACCACCCCCACATACCCACACACTTCCTCACACAAGCTCTCTCTCATATGCACGCACATACAAACCCTGCACTCACACCAACGCACGCATCCTCTCACACAAATCCCATCTCACTTGCATATACACACACACACACTCACACAAGCGCACACACACATGCACACAGACACACATACAAACACACACACAAAAGCTCTTTGTCATATGCACATACATACAACCCCCCCGCACTCACACTGACACACGCACCCTTTCACACATACCCCATCTCAAACGCACACACTCACAAACACACTCACACACACACGTGCACACACACATCCACACTCGCAGACACATGCACATAACCAAGCTTGCACATACACATGCATGTAAACACACACTGACACACACACACTCTATCACGTGCACTCACACCCATACATGCACGCTCACATGCTCACTCAATCTGTTGCAGAATCACATTACATTTTGTTTTGCTGTATGAGTCCATGTAAAACTCTGTCAAACTATACCGAGGGTTTGTCAGTCTGACACAGCACTGGGACACAGACAGACTTCCCACCTGCTGGTTAAAAAAACTGGCCTACCTTGAGAAGGTAATTTAAAAGAAATTTACATTTCAAAGAACAGAAACCAGCAAATCTCATTGTAAAGAATGGAAGTTTTAATCAAAGATTGTTTACTGTGTCACATCTCCATGACACTGGATTCCTTGGACGATAAATTCTGTGACCATGATCTTAACCTCCACAACCACCTGATGAAGGAGCGTCGCTCCGAAAGCTAGTGCTTCCAAATAAACCTGTTGGACTATAGCCTGATATTGTGTGATATTTATCCTTAGAGGTACATGGCGAGAGCTATGATGAAGGGATTTTGTCCGAAATATCGCTTTTCCTGTGCCTCGGATGCTGCCTGACCTGCTGTGCTTTTCCAGCACCACACTCTCAACTTTAGAGGGACATGGGTAAAGTGCTGGCCGAGGTGGAACTAGATACCTTTAGGATATCTGGTCAGGTTGGAGCAAAGGGTCTGGTTCCGTGACTCTGCGATTCTTCCCTCCTTCCCAGGTGCTGCTGCCAATGATCCCATGAATTGGGGCCCATTTCTCCCAAAGCAATCTTCGAGCCACGTGGTTTATCTCTTTGACCCTCTGACCCTACGCTCATTAGTTCAGCTAGTAATCCGGGAATTACTAGCGTTTGAGTTCTGTGTTCTAATTTTGCCGCGGCTGCTTGCATTCCTGCAATACACGGTGGCACAGTGGTTAGCACTGCTGCCTCACAGTGCCAGAGACCCGGGTTCAATTCCCGCCTCAGGCGACTGACTGTGTGGAGTTTGCACGTTCTCTCTGTGTCTGCGTGGGTTTCCTCCGGGTGCTCCGGTTTCCTCTCACAGTCCATGCTGTTCTGGTCAGTTACCTCATCCTCCCTGCTACCCCGGTCTCATCCACTCCGGATCCTCCCATCTGTTAGATGAGCTCAAGGGCTGAGTCTTCTTCAGAGAGGAGAAAGTGAGGACTGCAGACGTTGGAGATCAGAGTGTGATGCTGGAAAAGCACAGCAGGCCGAAGAGCAGGGGAATCGAAGTTTCGGGCATACGCTCTTCAGGCATAATTCCTGATTATACCCGAAACGTCGATTCTCTTGTTCCCTGGGACGCTGCCTGCCCTTCCAGCAACACATTCTCAACACTGAGTCTATTTCAGCACTACCTTCTAGATCCCTCTACCCGCCCTGCTCATCCTCCTGTCGCTAACCACCGACCGAATTGGAGATCGTTTTCCTCATGGTGAGACTGGAGCCCGAAACACAGTGTCTCAGGGTTCGAAGTACAGACTCCAGCTGATCAACTCGGAGCCAGAGTTAGAGAGCCACCCAGCAGAGAGAATCAGCCTGCAGTGAAGCCAGTCCGTGTAAAATATAGTCCTAAAATAAACTTGCCCCAACTGCCTGCTATTGGCCCACATCCCTCAGAAACAATGCTCATCTTTTAAACATGGTAACTGTACCGACATCCCCTCCTTCCCCAGGAAGTTCATTCAGGACATGAACCATTCTCTGTCTAAACAATTGTCCCTCATGTCTTTTGGACATCTTTCACCCCTCACCTGAAAGATATGCCACCTCACCTTGAATCGACACACCCAAGGGAACAGACATAATCGGGTCACCTTATTGTGCAGGTCACAGTATCATAAAGTCATAGGGATATACAGCACGGAAATAGAGTTCTCGAGACATAGGGCTGTAACAGCACGGAAACAGAATTATAGAGACATAGAGATGTGCAGCATGAACTTAGAGTCATACAGTGATAGAGATGTACAGCACAGAAACAGAGTTATAGAGAAATAGAGATGTACAGTACAGAAAACAGAGTTATAGAGACATAGAGATGTACAGCTCAGAAACAAACTTATAGAGTCATAGAGAGGCACAACACGGAATCAAAGTTATAGAGTCATAGAGATATACAGCACAGAAATAGAGTTATAGAGACATAGAGATTTACAACACGGAAACAGAGTTATAAAGACGTAGAGGCGTTCAGCACCAAAACTGAGTTATAGTGTCATAGAGACATATAGCAGGAAAAAAGTGTTATAGAGTCATAGAGATGGAGACTGCAGAAACAGACTCATAGAGTCACTGAGATATACAGAACGGAATCAAAGTTATAGAGTCATAGAGATATACAGCACAGAAACAGAGTTATAGAGACATAGAGATGCGCAGCGCGGAAACAGAGTTATAGAGACATAGAGATATACAGCACGGAATTAGAGTTATAGAGTCATTGAGATAAATATCAGTGAAACAGAGTTATCGTGTCATAGAGATATACAGCACAGAAACAGAGTCAAAGAATGATAGAGATGTATAGCACGGAAACTGAGTTATAAATTCATAGAGATGTACAGCATGGAAACACAGTTATAGAGCCAAAGAGATATATAGCTAGGAAACAGTGTCTTAGAGTCATAGAGATGTACAGCATGAAAACAGACTCAGAGAGTAATAGAAATGTACAGCACAGAAACAGAGTTATGGAGTCATAGAGATGTACAGCACAGAAACAGAGTTATAGAATCATAGAGATAAATAGCACAGAAACAGAGTTATTGGGTCAGAGATGTACAGCACAGAAACAGAGTTAGAGGGTCATTGAGATATACAGCACAGAAAGAGAGTTATACAGTCATAGAGATATACAGCACAGAAACAGAGTTATGCAGACATAGAGATATACAGCACAGAAACAGGGTCATAGAATTATAGAGATGTATAGCACAGAAACTGAGTTAGTAAGATTAGATTAGACTTACAATGTGGAAACAGGCCCTTTGGCCCAACAAGTCCACACCGACCCACTGAAGCGCAACCCACCCATACATTTACCCCTTACCTAACACTACGGGCAATTTAGCTTGGCCAATTTACCTGACCCGCACATCTTTGTGACTGTGGGAGGAAACCGGAGCACCCGGAGGAAACCCACGCAGACACGGGGAGAACGTGCAAACTCCACACAGTCAGTCGCCTGAGTCGGGAATTGAACCCGGGTCTACAGGCGCTGTGAGGCAGCAGTGCTAACCAGTGTGCCACTCTGCCGCCCACAAATTTATATAGTCATAGAGATATACAGCACAGAAACAGAGTTATAGAGTCATAGAGATGTACAGCATGAAAACAGACTCTTAGACTGATAGAAATGTACAGCACAGAAACAGAGTTATGGAGTCATAGAGATATACAGCACAGAAACAGAGTTAGAGGGTCATTGAGATATGCAGCACAGAAAGAGAGTTATAGAGTCATAGAGATATACAGCACAGAAACAGATTTATAGAGTCATACAGATGTACAGCACAGAAACAGAGTTATAGAGTCATAGACATTTACAGCACAGAAACTGGGTCATAGAATGATAGAGATGTATAGCACGGAAACTGAGTTATAGATTCATAGAGATGTACAGCATGGAAATACAGTTATAGGGACATAGAGATATATAGCAAGGAAACAGTGTCTTAGAGTCATAGAGATGTACAGCATGAAAACAGACTCAGAGAGTAATAGAAATGTACAGCACAGAAACAGAGTTATGGAGTCATAGAGATGAACAGCACAGAAACAGAGTTATAGAGACATAGAGATGCACAACGCGGAAATAGGGTTATAGAGTCAGAGAGATATACAGCACGGAAATAGAGTTGTAGAGTCATCGAGATATACAGCACGGAAACAGAGTTATCGAGTCATAAAGATGTGCAGCATGGAAACAGAATCACAGAATCAGAAAGATAAATAGCACAGAAACAGAGTTATTGGGTCATAGAGATGCTCAGCCCGGAAATAGAGTTATAGAGTCATTGAGAAAAATAGCAGGGAAACAGAGTTATCGAGTCAGAGAGAGGTACAGCGCAGAAACAGTGTTATAGAGACATGGAGATGTACAGCACGGAAAGAGAGTTTTGCAGACATAGAGATATACAGCACGGAAACTGAGTTATAGAGACATAGATATATACAGCACAGAAACAAAGTTACATAGTCATAGAGATATACAGCACAGAAATAGAATTATAGAGTCATAGAGTAGTACAGCACAGAAAGAGAGTTATAGAGACATAGAGATATACATCACGGAAACAGAGTTATAGAGGAATAGACACATACAGCACAGAAACAGAGTTATAGAGACATAGAGATATACAGCGCAGAAACTGAGTTAGAAAGACATAGAGATATTCAGCACAGAAACAGAGTTATAGTGTCATAGAAATGTACAGCACGGAAACAGAGTGATAGAGTCATAGAGACGGAGAGCGCAGAAAGGAGTTATCGAGTTTTAGAGACGTACAGAACGGAAACAGAGTTGGAGAGTCATTGAGATAAATATCAGGGAAACAGAGTTATCGAGTCATAGAGATATACAGCACAGAAACAGGGTTATAGAGTCATTGAGAAATACAGCACAGAAACAGAGTTATAGAGTCATAGAGATGTACAGCACGGAAACAGAGTTATAGAGTCATAGAGACATAGAGCGCAGAAAAAGAGCTATCGTGTCTTAGAGATGTGCAGAACGGAAACAGAGTCATAGAATTTTAGAGAGGTATAGCACGGAAACTGAGTTATTGAGTCATAGAGATATACAGCCCGGAAACAGAGTTATCGAGTCAGAGAGATGTACAGCACAGAAACAGAGTTATAGAGACATAGAGATATACAGCACAGAAACCGAGTTATAGAGACATAGAGATGTACAGCACAGAAACAGAGTTATAGAGACATAGAGATATACAGCACGCAAACAGAGTTATAAAGTCATAGAGATGTACAGCACAGAAACCGAGTTATAGAGACATAGAGATGTACAGCACAGAAACAGAGTTATAGAGTCATAGAGATGGACAGCATAGAAATAGAGTTATAGAGTCATAGAGATGGACAGCACAGTAACAGAGTTATAGAGACATAGAGATGCGCTGCGCGGAAACAGGGTTATAGAGTCAGAGAGATATACAGCACAGAAATAGAGTTATAGATTCATTGAGATAAATGTCAGTGAAAAAGCTGCAAATGTGTTGCTGGTCAAAGCACAGCAGGCCAGGCAGCATCTCAGGAATAGAGAATTCGACGTTTCGAGCATAAGCCCTTCATCAGGAACGTATCAGTGAAACAGAGTTATCGTGTCATAGAGATATACAGCACAGAAACAGAGTCAAAGAATGATAGAGATGTATAGCACGGAAACTTAGTTATAGATTCATAGAGATGTACAGCATGGAAACACAGTTATAGGGACATAGAGATATATAGCAAGGAAACAGTGTCTTAGAGTCATAGAGATGTACAGCATGAAAACAGACTCAGAGAGTAATAGAAATGTACAGCACAGAAACAGAGTTATGGAGTCATAGAGATGAACAGCACAGAAACAGAGTTATGGAGTCATAGAAACATACAGAAAAGAAACAGAGTGATAGAGACATAGAGATGTACAGCACAGAAACAGAGTTATTGGGTCATAGAGATGCACAGCCCGGAAATAGAGTTATAGAGTCATTGAGAAAAATAGCAGGGAAACAGAGTTATTGAGTCAGAGAGAGGTACAGCACAGAAACAGTGTTATAGAGACATAGAGATGCACAGCACGGAAACAGAATCACAGAATCAAAAAGATAAACAGCACAGAAATAGAGTTATACAGACATAGAGATGCACAACGCGGAAACAGGGTTATAGAGTCAGAGAGATATACAGCACGGAAATAGAGTTGTAGAGTCATAGAGAAAAATAGCACAGAAACAGAGTTATTGGGTCATAGAGATGTACAGCACGGAAACAGAGTTGTAGAGTCATAGAGATTTACAGAACAGAAACAGAGTCACAGAATTATAGAGATGTACAGCACAGAAACAGAGTCACAGAATTATAGAGATGTACAGCACAGAAACAGAGTTATAGAGTCATAGAGATGTACAGCACAGACACAGAGTTATAGAGTCATAAAGATATACAGCACGGAAATAGAGTTGTAGAGTCATAGAGATTTACAGCACAGACACAGAGTTATAGAGTCATAGAGATATACAGCACGGAAATAGAGTTGTAGAGTCATAGAGATATACAGCACAGAAACAGAGTTATAGAATTATAGAGATGTACAGCACAGAAACATAGTTATAGTGTCTAAGAGATATACAGCCCAGAAACAGAGTTGTAGAGTCATAGAGATATACAGCCCAGAAACAGATTTGTAGAGTCATAGAGATATACAGCACAGAAACAGATTTGTAGTGTCACAGTGATTTACAGCACAGAAACAGAGTTATACAGACATCGAGATATACAGCACAGAAACAGATTTATCGAGTCATAAAGATGTGCAGCACAGAAACAGAGTTATAGAGTCATAGAGATGTACAGAACAGAAACAGAGTTAGAGGGTCATAATTATATACAGCACAGAAACAGAGTTGTAGAGTCATAGAGATGTACAGCACAGAAACTGAGTTATAGAGTCATAGAGATATACAGCACAGAAACAGAGTTATAGAGACATAGAGAGAAACAGCACAGACACAGAGTTATAGAGTCATAGAGATATACAGCACAGAAACCGAGTTATAGAGTCATAGAGATATACAGCACAGAAACAGAGTTATAGAATCATAGAGATATACAGCACGGAAATAGAGTTGTAGTGTCATAGAGATGTACAGCACAGAAACAGAGTTAGAGGGTCATAGAGATATACAGCACAGAAACAGAGTAATAGAGTCATAGAGATGTACAGCACAGAAACATAGTTATCGAGTCATAGAGATGTACAGCACAGAAACATAGTTATCGAGTCATAGAGATATACAGCACGGAAGCAGAGTCATAGAATGATAGAGATGAGCAACGCAGAAACAACGTTTTAGAATCATAGAGATATACAGCAGAGATGCAGAGTTATAGAGGCATAGAGATGTACAGCACAGAAAAAGAGCTATAGAGTGATAGAGATATACAGCACAGAAACAGAGTAATAGAGTGATAGAAATGTACAGCACGGAAAGAGATTTATAGATTCATGGACATGAACAGCGCAGAAACAATGTTATAGAATCATAGAGATACACAGCAGACAAACAGAGGTGCTCTTCCTCCAACCGTCATGTTGTTATGTTCTGGCAATGGAGGAGTCCAAGGACCTGCATGTCTTCGGTGGAGTGGGAGGGGGAGTTAAAGTGTTGAGCCACGGGGTGGTTGGGTTGGTTGGTCCGGACATCCCAGAGGTGTTCTCTGAAGCGTTGCGCAAATAGGCGGCCTGTCTCCCCAATATAGAGGAGGCCACATCGGGTGCAGCGGATGCAATAGATGATGTGTGTGGAGGTGCAGGTGAATTTGTGGCGGATGTGGAAGGATCCCTTGGGGCCTTGGAGAGAGGTAAGGGAGGAGGTGTGGGCGCAAGTTTTGCATTTCCTGCGGTTGCAGGGGAAGGTGCCGGGAGTGGAGGTTGGGTTGGTGGGGGGTGTGGAGCTGACGAGGGAGTCACGAAGGGAGTGGTCTTTGCGGAACACTGATAGGGGAGGGGAGGGAAATATATCCCTGGTGGTGGGGTCCGTTTGGAGTTGGTGGAAATGACGGCAGATGATACGCTGTATACGGAGGTTGGTGGGGTGGTAGGTGAGAACCAGTGGGGTTCTGTCTTGGTGGCGGTTGGAGGGGAGGGGCTCAAGTGTGGAGGAGCGGGAAGTGGAGGAGATCCGGTGGAGGGCATCGTCGATCACGTCTGGGGGGAATCTGTGGTCCTTGAAGAAGGAGGCCATCTGGGTTGTACGGTATTGGAACTGGTCCTCCTGGGAGCAGATGCGGTGGAGACGAAGGAATTGGGAATATGGGATGGAGTTTTTACAGGGGGCAGGGTGGGAGGAGGTGTAGTCCAGGTAGCTGTGGGAGTCAGTCGGTTTATAGTAGATGTCTGTGTTGAGTCGGTCACCCGAGATAGAAATGGAAAAATCTAGGAAGGGGAGGGAGGAGTCTAAGACAGTCCAGGTGAATTTGAGGTCGGGATGGAAGGTGTTGGTAAAGTGGATGAACTGTTCGACCTCCTCGTGGAGATATACAGCACAGAAACAGTGTTATAGAGTCGTAGAGATATACAGCACAGAAACAGAGTTATAGAGACATAGAGATGTACAGCACAGAAACAGCGTCATCAAGACATAGAGGTGTACAACACAGAAACAGAGTAATAGAGTCATAGAGATATACAGCACAGTAACAGAGTAATAGAGTCATAGAAATGTACAGCACAGAAACAGAGTTATAGAGTCATAGAGATGTACAGCACAGTAACAGAGTTATAGAGACATAGAGATGTACAGCACAGAAACAAAGTTATAGAGTCTCAGAAATATACAGTATTGAAACAGAGTTATAGAGTGATAGAGAGATACAGCACAGAAACGAAATCATAGAGATGTACAGTATGGAATGAGAGTTATCGAGTTATAGAGATGTACAATGCAGAAACAGGCCCTTCAGTTCAACTGATCCATGCTGACCATATGTCCTAAATTACCCTCGTCGCTTTTGCCATCTCTTGGCCCATATCCCTCCAAACCCTTCCTATTCATAAACCCATTCAGATGCCTTTTAAATGTTGTCATTGTAGCAGCCTCCAGCACTTCCTCTGTCAGCTCATTCTAAACACGTCCCACCCTCTGTTTGAAAGCATTGCCCCTTAGGTTCCTTTTAAATCTCTCCCCTCAGTGGGCTGAACGGGAGAGTTGGGGGAGGGTGGGAGGAAGAGGGTTTGTGAGATAAATAGGAGGGTAGAGGTGGAACTGGGAGGGGGGAAGGTATCTGGTAAGGCCATAGGTGGATTCAGGCAGGGGGAAGGTGATAGTGAGGGGAGGGTGGAGTGTATAGGTGCGAACGATGATGGACAGTCAAGACAGGTCAGCAGGGTATTGCCGAGTTGGAGGGCTGGATCTGGGATGAGGTGGAGGGAGGGGGGAGGAGGAAACTGGTGAGGTTGATGCTGAAGCTTCGTGATTGGAGAGTCCCGAGGCGGAAGATGAGACGCTGTTCCTCCAGGCGTCGGGTTGCCTCGATTGGGCGGTGGAGGAAGTCCAGGACTTGCGGGTCCTTGGGGGGGATTGGGAAGGCGAGTTGAAGTGGTCGGCCACAGGGCTGTGGCGTTGTTGGGTGCGCGTGTCCCACAGATGTTCCCTGAAATGTTCGCGGGTCACCGTCCTGTCTCCCCGATGTAGAGGAGACCACATCAAGAGCAAAGGGCACAGTAGGTGAGGTGCAAGTGGGGACTGAAGATGCTGGAGATTCGAGTCAAGAGTAGAGTGGTGCTGGGGAAGCACAGCAGGTCAGGCAGCATCCGAGGAACAGGCGAATCGACGTTTCGGGCATTAACCCTTCATCAGAAATGAACTCCCACAGTGCCCAAAGGTGGCAGAGGGGAGGCAAAGACAGGAAATAACAGAATTCAAGCCCGCCTGTCTCTGCCAATGCAGGGCATCAGGGAGATTAGATTACTTACAGCGTGGAAACAGGCCCTTCGGCCCAACAAGTCCACACCGACCCACCGAAGTGCAACCCACCCATACCCCTACATTTACCCCTTACCTAACACTACGGGCAATTTAGCATGGCCAATTCACCTGACCCGCACATCTTTGTGACTGTGGGAGGAAACCGGAGCACCCGGAGGAAACCCACGCAGACACAGGGAGAACGTGCAAACTCCACACAGTCAGTCGCCTGAGGTGGGAATTGAACCCAGGTCTCTGGCGCTGTGAGGCAGCAGTGCTAACCACTGTACCACCGTGCCGCCCACGGAGATGATGAGGAGGAGGGGGCACACCCGCCAGCTTTTCTTGGCAATCCTGCCAACAGTGAAATTGACGCCTTAAACAATAGGTCAGGTGTCAGTTTCATGTACAATTGCACTCTTGGCCGAAAGCGGGTTTGCATCCGGGATTGTGTTCTTTGCCAGTCTTCGGGCACGTCCTGGTGTCACTGATGTGCGATCCTGGCATGAACGTCCAACCCTGCCTCCTCTGAGCCCTGCAATATTCCAAAAGCCGCACGTAGAGAGAGGCAAGTCCCCAGGCACCCACACACAGAGGTTTCACAAGGAAGCAGTGAGCTCCGGAATCGGCAGCTCCCTTTCGAACACCAGCCTGGCAGAATTTCTCGGTTTGGAAGTTGGGCACAGACCTCGATGCGTAAATAGACTGGCACACAGACACACGCACGCGCACAAGCATGCGCGCACACACATGCACACACGCACGTGCACTGACGCACACCCATACACAAACAGACAGAGAGGCACATTCTCTCAGACACACATGCACAGACACATACACGCACAAACACACAGAGAGACATAGATTCTCAGACACACACGCACAGGCAAATACACACACGCGCAACCACCGACAGATACAGACTCTCAGATACACACAAACATGCAGAGACACACAGAGGCACATACACTCCCCCTCTCTCTCTCATCCACACACACACGCACACACAAAGAGACAGACTCATATACTCAAACATACACACAAACAGAGAGAGACATATCCTCAATCACACACACACATGCACAGACACACAGACAGAGAGACACATTACCCTCAGACACACGCAGACACATATACACATGCAAGCATACACACGCATACATATATGCACACAGATACAAGACACACACACAGACGCAAGGACTCACACACAGAGACTCACACGTACTCATGCATACACACAAGCATGCACCCAGATAGACACACATGCACACTCACACAGAGACACTGACACACACTCGGACCCAGACATACACTCAAACCCACAGGGACACGGGCACACATGGACATAATTCCAACAGGTCAGATCCTGATGGGTCTTCTCCGAGGTGGATGTGGAGAGGGAGGTTCCTCTCATGGGAGAACTGAGAATTAGGCGAGGTCACATCTACCCACTCAAACCTTTTCTCTCTCCGAGAGAGTCAAGACTATTTAAAACTCCCTTCCTGAAAGGTGGTGGAAGGGGAGATTGCCTGAAATATTTTGGGACCTGCGCGGTTATTCAGATCAGTCAGTGATGTGGATATTTGAGATGTTGAAATGTGGTCACTGATAAGTTGTTGGGAGCGCACCGCAGTAACTAGCCAAGTCTCCTCGGATAGCGCACTGCAAGCCCATGACCGCTATCGGCACAATGCTGTGAGGTGGCACGGTGGCTCAGGGGTTAGCACTGTTGTCCCACAGAGTCAGGGACCCGGGTTTGATTCCACACTCTGGAGTTTGCTTGCATTCCCTCTGCCTGCGTATGTTCCCTCCGGGAGTCCTGGTTTCCTCCCACACTCCAAAGATGTGCAGGTTAGGGCGGATCGACTGTGCTACATTGCCCATAGTGGGCAGGCTGAGTGAGCTGGCTATGGGGAAAATGCAGGGTTACAGTGGGGTGGGTCTGGGCAGGATGCTCCTTGGAGCGTTGATGGGCTGAATGGCCTGCTCCCACACATAGGGCAGCAGATAGACAGCAACACCCAGGGGGGTTGGTGACAATTCACCACGGCACATTCACTGCCAAGGATTAGCCACCAACATTTCTCCACTGGGGTCATTTGACCTCTGAAGACGATTAACCACTGGAAATATATATGTATACAGATTGTTTTCCCTCCCGCCTGTTCTTTCATACTTCTCAGCACTCTTTATAAATCCAACTACATACTACATATTGATTTAAAAAATGAGGTAAAATAAACATCAGTTTATTGGTTCATTGTAACTCCAGGAAAACATTCTCTCATGACACTGATATAAAACCATCGTGGTCAAACTTCTTAGATTAGATTAGTTACACAGTGGAAACAGGCCCTTCGGCCCAACAAGTTCACACCGACCCGCCAAAGCGCAACCCACCCATACCCCTACCTTTACCCCTTACCTAACACTACGGGCAATTTAGCATGGCCAATTCACCTGACCCGCACATTTTTGGATTGTGGGAGGAAACCGGAGCACCCGTAGGAAACCCACGCAGACACGGGGAGAACGTGCAAACTCCACACAGTCAGTCGCCTGAGGCGGGAATTGAACCCGGGTCTCTGGCGCTGTGAGGCAGCAGTGCTAACCACTGTATCACCGTGCCGCCCACACATTACATCCACGTTTGCTAATAATTTCTGATTCCATACTAAAAATTCTTGTTCCAAAAATATAAGCTTAAAAAAAACTCTCCTGTAATGAAAAGATGTTGTTACTGAAAGAACGCAAACACTATATTCAAAATACACAACTTGTTTGCGATGGCAAATTGTCTTCAGTGGCCAATGAGTGGGGCTTTGGTGAATTGTCAGGGGCAAATCTGCCATGGCAAATGGTCCCAGCTCAACCCAGGGAGGACATGATTCAATTGTCAAAGTTGGCAAAACAAAAGCTTGCCAACTTGGTCTGCTCCAGTCTGGCACTGATTCCAGCAAGTCATTGCACAAGGAGGTCTTGGTGAGACCACACCTTGGAGCAGTGTGTGTGGGTAGTCCTGGGCTCCTTCTCTGAGGAGGGATGTTCTGGCAACTAAGGGAGTGTAATACAGATTTCCCAGTCTGATTCCCGGGATAGCAGGGGGTGGGGGGTGGGTGGAGTCTTGATCAGATGGGCGAATGGGCTGAGAAGTGGCAGATGGAGTTTAATTCAGATAAATGCGAGGTGCTGCATTTTGGGAAAGCAAATCTTAGCAAGACTTTTTCACTTAATGGTAAGGTCTTAGGGAGTGTTGCTGAACAAAGAGACCTTGGAGTGCAGGTTCATAGCTCCTTGAAAGTGGAGTCACGGGTAGATAGGATAGTGAAGAAGGCGTTTGGTATGCTTTCCTTTATTGGTCAGAGTATTGAGTACAGGAGTTGGGAGGTCACGTTGTGGCTGGACAGGACATTGGTTAGGCCACTGTTGGAATATTGCGTGCAATTCTGGTCTCCTTCCTATCGGAAAGATGTTGTGAAACTTGAAAGGGTCCCTATTCCTGAGATGCTGCCTAACCTACTGTGCTTTAACCAGCAACACATTTTCAGCTGTGATCTCCAGCATCTGCAGACCTCATTTTTTACATTCAGAAAAGATTTACAAGGATGTTGCCAGGGTGGAGGATTTGAGCTATAGGGAGAGGCTGAACAGGCTGGGGCTGTTTTCCGTGGAATGTCGGAGGCTGAGGGGTGACCTTATAGAGGTTTATAGAATCATGAGGGGCATGGATAGGATAAATAGACAAAGTCTTTTCCCTGGGATCGGGGAGCGCAGAACTAGAGGGCATAGGTTTAGGATGGGAGGGGAAAGATATAAAAGAGACCGAAGAGGCAAAGTTTTGCAGCAATGTATAGGTTAGGGTGGATTGGCCATGCTAAATTGTCCCATAGTGCCCAGGGCTGTGCAGGTTAAGGTGGATTGACCATGCTAAATTGTCCCATAGTGCAGTTTAGGTGCACTAGTTACGGGAAAATTTCTACTAATAGGGTAAGAGAGTGGTTCTGGGTGGATTACTCTTTGGAGGGTCAGTGTGGACTTGGTGGGCCAAATGGCCTGTTTCCACATTTTAGGGATTCTATGAAAGGGACACAGGATCTGGTTTGTGGTTCAACATCATTTCAACAACAAAATATTCCTCGTTGGAACACTGTGGGACCATATCCCAAATTCCCACAACAGTTAGTCCTCGTCTATCTCTATCTGAAAAAGGATACCACCTGCAACAATCCACATGTTTGAACTGAACTAATGAAATCTTCGTCCTCTCCCATGTGGGGCTGGCTCACTCCCATGAAGTTGGGTCGCACAATTCAGAGTTTTCTTGGGTCGCTGGATTGTCGTCTGCCACAGATCTTCGTGTGAATCCTGCCTGTGGGTCTTCACTTCACCTACCCTACCTCATCCCTGACCTTCCAGAATGTTCTATGGTCTTCGGCCAATGGGGATCATGGGCTGGGTTCAAAGCGTCCAATGGGATCGCAGCAGCACTGCTCACCGTTGCAATGCCCGGGTGGTGGGGAGTGCTTGCTCTCAGGCAGTCAAGGTGCCAGAATGTCTGATCGATACTTCTCCAACGCACAACACCCCAGGCTGGTTTTAACTGGTTCCCATCAACAATTTATAGCCTAATGGATCTGGCTTTCCACTGTTCTCTGTGACTGATTGCTACTGGCTGCATTTAATTGAATTTGGGACAATTTTCAGTCAGGCTTGGTCTCTCTGGTTGTGGGTCGATTTAGAATGTCCAATTTAGAATGTCCACAGACCCTTGACCACAAGCTGTGAAAGACACTTCCAATCCCAAGGCAAGACCGATTGACTGAGGCAGCGCACAAACCCTTTTCCAAAACAGAAACAGGCGGAATACATTCCAACATTCCAGACCGAAATCAAATTATGCACTGAGTTTATATTGCATGAAGGTTGCCAGGAAAGAGCAAAACATTTACCAAATGACATTGGACGTGGCTACACCTTGCATTCAGCATTCCACAGATTCCCAGGTTTCTCACACACACACACACACACACACTCTCTCACACACATATACACACACACAGACAGACACACACACAGACACACACACTCTCTCTCTCACAGGCACACACACACACACACACTCTCTCACACATGTATATATATATATATATATACACACTCTCTCTCTCACACGTATACACATACACACAGACACACACACACTGTCACACACACACACACACACACACACACTCTCTCTCTCTCTCACAGGCACTGACACACACTCTCTCACACATGTATGTATACACACACACACACACACACACTCTCTCACACGTATACACACACACACACTCGCACATACCCACACTCACACACAGACACGCACAGGTGCATGCACACGCACTCTCTCTCTCATGCACACACTGTCTCACACAAACACTCTCTCTCACATTCACTCCCGCTCTCTCTCATACAGATACATATACACACAGACACACACACAGACACACACATACACACACTCACACACAGACATGCATAAGTGCACACACACATACAGACACAGACATGCACAGGGGCACACACAGACAGACACAGATACACACACACACACACACACACACACACACACACTCTATCGCACGTGCACACACTTTCTCTGATGCACATACACACACAAACACTCTCTCTCACACTCACTTTTCCTCCCACACAGGCACGCACACAGACATACACACACAGGTACACACACATGCACACACGCAGGCACACTCTCTCGCTCTCTCGTGCACACTCACTCTCACACACTCACACATATACACACAGATACTCTTTCACACACACATTCTCTCTCTCTCACAGACACACACACATGCACAGACACTCTCTCTCTCACACACACACACATATATACACACACATACGCATACACACACTCAAACACACACACACATACACACACATACACATATCCACATGCACACACACACACCCACACACACACCGAACACTCACACACACACCCAACACTCATGCACATACACTCCTACACACACACAGACACACCCACACACACATATGTATATATACACACATACACACACACATATATACACACACACATATATATACACCCACCCACACACACACACTCACACACACACACCCCACACACACCCAACACTCAAACAAACACCCACACACCCCCACACACATCCACACACACACACCCACACATACACACACACATCCACACACACACTCCCACACACACACAACCACACACACACACACACACACTTACCCACTCACACATAGACACTCACACTCACACACACACATACACACACACTCCCACACACACACCACACACACACCACACACACACACTCACACACACATACTCACACACATGCACTCACACACCCATACACACACACTCTCACACACACACCCACCCACACTCCCACACACACACACACACACGTACACACCCACACTCACACACACCGACACACACTCTCACGCACACCCACACTCCTACACACACATACACACACACACGCACACACACATACACACACTCACACACACCACACACTCCCACACACACACACACCTACACCCAAACACACACACACACACACACACACACACACACACACACATAAACAGGAACAAATTCCTGGGCTCAGATCGAAAGAAAGAAAAGTATTGATCTTGGTTAGCACTTGGTTTGACAGCAGCTGTAGTGATTGTGTGCAGTTCTGCTCTCTGCACTGCAGAAGGATGTAAGAGCACTGCCATGGTTGAATAGGAGGATGTTGCCAAAGATGAGATAGTTCAGTTCGGAAGAGAGACTGGGTAAGCTTGGGTGGTTTACTGCTGAGCAGACAAACTGAAGGGAGAGCTGATAGAATCAGAGAGTCCCAGAGACGTACAGCACCAACATCGACCCTTCGGGCTAACTTGTCCCAACTTGAATCTAGTGCCATTTGCCAGCACCTGGCCCATATCCCTCCAAACCCTTCCTATTCATATACCCATCCAGATGCCTTTTTAATGTTGTAATTGTACCAGCCTCCACCACTTCCTCTGGCAGCTCATTCCATACATGTACCACCCTCTGCATAATAAGTTGCCCCTTAGGTCCTTTTTAAATCTTTCCCCTCTCACCTTAAACCCATTACCTCTAGATTTCAGCTCCCCAACCCTGGGGAAAGACCTTGCCTATTTATCCTATCCATGCCCTTCATGATTTTATAAACCTCTATAAGGTCACCCCTCAATCCCAGCCTGTTCAGCCTCTCCCTGTAGCTCAAATCCTCCAACTCTGGCATCATTCTTGTAAATCTTTTCTGAACCCTTTCAAGTTTCACAACATCTTTCCGATAGGAAGGAGACCAGAATTGCACACAATATTCCAACAGTGGCCTCACCAATGTCCTGTACAGCCGCAACATGACCTCCCAACTCCTGTACTCAATACTCTGACCCATAAAGGAAAGCATACCAAACGCCTTCTTCACTATCCTATCTACCTGCGACTCCACTTTCAAGGAGCTATGAACCTGCACTCCAAGGTCTCTTTGTTCAGCAACACTCCTCAGGACCTTACCATTAATTTTATAAGTCCTTCCCTGATTTGCCTTTCCAAATGCGGCAGGGTAGCTCAGTGGTTAGCACTGCTGCCTCACGGCGCCAGGGACCTGGGTTCGATTCAAGCCTCAGTCGACTGTCTGTGTGAAGTTTGCACATTCTTCCTCTGTCTGCGAGGGTTTCCTCCCACAGTCCAAAGATGTGCAGGTTAGGGTGAATTGGCCACGCTAAATTGTCCCATAGTATTAGCTGCATTAGTCAGGGGAAATGGGTCGGGGTGGGTTACTCTTCGGAGGGTCGGTGTGGACTGGTTGGGCCGAAGGGCCTGTTTCCACGCTGTAGGGATTCTATGCAATCCAAACTGGGCGTCACTGAGCAGGTTATTGCTGAGCGGGTGATGTTTGATAGCATTGTTCCACCACTTCACTGGTGAAAGGGAATTGACGGATCCATGTAGATTAAATAATATTCTTTATGTTAAAATGTAGTTAATGAAAAGTCAATGCCGATGCAGTTTAAATCGCTCAAACCTCCAAACACATTAACAATAAAAAGTGAGAAACACTGTCAGGATTCTAACCTAATCTAAAATCTCTCTGTCACTCCTCGGCCGATTCCCCTGTGCAAGGATGACAGGCAAATTCGTGAAGCGTTCCATATTTTTGATGTCGCTACTCGTTGGATGCTGCCTGAACTGCTGTGCTCTTCCAGCACCACTGATCCAGAATCTGGTTTCCAGCATCTGCAGTCATTGTTTTTACCTACCTGATCTGATCAAGAGCACGTTGTACTCTGAAAGTAATCTTCTTCGCTGTCCACTCCACCTCCAATTTTGGCGTCACATGCAAACTGACTAACTACACCCCCTGTATTTGCAATTATGTAAATCCCCAAAAAAAATTTGCCAACACTTCACCCACGTTCCTCTAAATCCTGCCCAATTATGTCAGCAAAGAAAAGCAACTGATGTCCTTCAGCGTTAATAAAAGGGAAATGTTGACCAACAGCAAGGCAACTTCAGCTGGTATGCTGCAATGCTTTCACCCTGGGATCACGTGTTCTGGCCCTGCTTACCCCACCTTGGAACACTGACAAAGGCCTCAGAGATCGTACCTACAAGTTCCTCTCCAAGCCATTCTTGACTTTCAATGGCGTTACCATCACTGAAGCCCCCACCAAGGCCTGGAAGTTTACCAGGACTCGCCATTTAAATCCTGAAAATGTGTTGCTGGAAAAGCGCAGCGGGTCAGGCAGCATCCAAAGAGCAGGAGAATCGACGTTTCGGGCATGACCCCTTCTTCGGGATTCCTGAAGAAAGGCTCATGCCCGAAACGTCGATTCTCCTGCTCCTTGGATGCTGCCTGACATGCTGCGCTTTTCCAGCAACACATTTTCAGCTCTGATACTCCAGCATCTGCAGTCCTCACTTTCTCCTCGCTGTTTAAATAGAGCAGCTGCAAACACAGGTCAGGAGCTGGGAATCCTGCAGCGAGTAACTCACCTCCTGACTCCCTGAAGTCTGTCCATCATCGACAGGGCCCAAGTCAGGAGTGGGCTGGTATACTTCCCAACTGCCCCAATGGGTGCAGCTCCAACAGTGTAGAATCACAGAGATGGAGAGCACAGAAACAGAGCCTTCAGTTCCAATTGGCCATGCCAACCAGATACCCTAAACTAATTTAATCTGATTTGCCAGCATTGGGCCCATTTGCCCTCTCAACCCTTCCTTTTAATGAACCCATCCAGATGCATTTTGCAACTGTACCAGCCTCCACACTCTCCTCATTCCTGAAGAAGGGCTCATGCCCGAAACGTCGATTCTCCTGCTCCTTGGATGCTGCCTGACCTGCTGTGCTTTTCCAGCGACACCTTTTCAGTTCCACCACTTCCTCTGGCAGCTCACTCCATGCACTCACGCCTCTGCGTCAAAAAGTTGCTCCTGAGATACAGTTTCAATCTTTCCTTTCTCATCTTGAACCTATGCCCTCTAGTTTTGGACTCCCCTACCCTGCCAATAAGACCTTGTGTATTTACCCAACCCATGCCCCTCATGATTTTGTAAACCTCTATAAGGTCACCCCTCAGCCTCTGAAGCTCCAGGGAAAACAGCCCCAGCCTGTTCAGCCTCTCCCTGTAGCTCAAACCCTCCAACCCTGGCAACATCCTTGTCAATCTTTTCCCAACCCTTTCAAGTTACACAACATCTTTCCCACATCGACGAGACCTGAAGTGAACGCAGTGCTCCGAAAGTGGTCAAACTAATGCCCTGTCCAGCCACAACACCACTCCCCTACAATGTGTGCACTGACCAAGTGTTCCAAGCACGACCCTGTCTACTTGTAACTCAATACCCGAGAGATGATCCAGGACAAAGCAGCCCCCCTCTCCCCTGCATTGGCACCACACAGGCACCACGTCCACAAACATTCACCCTTCCCGTCACCCACGCTGCAGAGATTCAGCCAGCTTCCTCAGACAGCACCTTTCAAACCCACAACCACGTCCATCTCAAAGGACAGGGGCAGCATGGGAACGCCGCCCTCCACACCTTCCCCTCCGTGCCCCTCGCCATCCTGACTTGGACACATGTCGCCGCTCCTTCAGTGTCGCTGGGGTCAGAACCCTGGAATCCCCTCCCTCAGGGCATTGTGGGTCTACCCTACAGCACATGGACTGCAGCGGTTCAGGAAGGCAGCTCACCCCTCCACCTTCCCAAGGGGACACCGAGGCACGGGGTAATAACGTGCGACGTCCATGTCCCATGAATGAGTTTCGCAAGGAACTCTGTTGGAAAAAACTACCATGGCCCAAGATGGGGCTTTGGAGGATTGATGGATGATCTTACACAGGCGTTTGTGAAGGGGTTGGAACGACAGGACAATTCAGGAAACAGAGGATGCAGATTTCAGGGCATGAGTTTACAATCAGAAGCAGCCCAAGGGTTAATTATTAATTCTTAATAAGGTTTTGAGGTCAAAATAAAACACGCCAGTCAAACAGAAGGGCTAGTGAGGCTGAAAAGTGAACAGGGCAGGCAACATGATGGAATGACCTTTGTAGCTCCATTATTCTCAGAAGCTAATTGAATGCTTTGGTGCTATTGAGCATCAATGTAGACAGCCGCTCCCCCCACCTACCAGCTCCTCCGAACAGCCAACGCCTTCCACTTATCTTAGTTCCGAGCTTGGGAATAACATTGCTTTTCTTTGTGAAGTGGACCCATTGTTTAACAAAGGTGCCTGCAGGCTGACATTAACAACTTATAATACGGAACGTGTGTGTGTGTGCGTGTGTGTGTGTGTGTGCGTGTGTGTGTGTGTGTGTGTGTCTGTCTGTGTGTGTGTGTGTGTGAGGATGTGTATGTGAAATTGTGTGCACGTATATGTGAGAGACTCTGTCTGGGGGATTGAGTGTGAGAGAGAGAGCGAGTGTGTGTGAGAGAGAGAGTGTGTGTGCACTTGTAAGAGGGTGTGTGTGTGAGATCGTGTGTGTGTATATGAAAGTGTGCGTGTATTTGTGAGAGAGTGTGCGTGCGTGTGAAGTTTTGTTTGCGTGTGTATGTGCATGAGAGTGTGTGTGTGTGTATGAGTGAAGGTGAGTGTCAGAGAGTATGTGTGAGTGTGAGAGAGAATCTGTGTGTGTGAGAGAGAGTGTGTGTATGTGTGTGTTGTGTGAGTGAGAGTGTGTGTGCGTATACATGTGTGTCGGTGTGTGTGTGTCTGAGACTGTGTGTGAGTGCGTGAGTGTGCGTGTGAGTGTGCGTGTATTCGTGCCTGTCTGTGTTTGTGTGTGCGTGTGTATACGTGAGTGTGAGAATGAATGTGTGTGAGTGAATGTGAGCGTGAGAGAGTGTGCATGAATGAATGTGAGAGAGAATGTGTGTGTGTGTGTGTGTGCACGTATGTGTGTCTGTGTGTGTCTGTGTGTGTCTGTATGTGTGTATCAGTCATGGGCTAACTGGAACATGCAATGTGAAATATACTGGGAGATGGAACTGGCTGAGCACCCAAGTGATTGGAAGGAGCCAAACCCCTTTTACTGACTGACCTGTGCGGGAGCGATTTGATTTCGGACGGTGTATGGGAACGTTACTATGACAGAGCAGCACTTGCTGTTGTCCCACATTGGTTTGTGACATAAGTTATTTTCAGGCATTTCTAGCCCGGCCCTTTCCTTGTTTTGAAGTGCATAGTGGCTGTAAGACTAATGTAATGTGAAAATAGCCTCTCCGTTACCCTCCCCCCCACCCTCAGCGACTCCGTGATCTTAATCCCATTCTTCCGGAATGCACTGGGACAAAGGCTGCTCTTGCATCCTGTTGCTATGTGCATCAGGGCTTGTCAATTCTGCACTGACAGCTCTCTCTGTTTGCTGCAGGGTGATTTAGAGTTCACGGACTGAAATAAAAAGCCCTTCGGCCCATTGAATTGAGTCGAGAGTGTGGCACAGCAGGTCGGGCAGCGTCCCGGGAGCAGGAGAATCGACATTTCGGGTTTAAGCCCTTCATCAGGAATGAGGCTTCTGGGCTGGGGGCGAGGTGGGAGGTAGCAGGAGGGGGGAATAGACTCTGATCTCCATCAACTGCAGTCCTCACTTTCTCCTGTATGATTTTCAATTTACTGCAAGGCCTCTTCCAAGGCTTAAGTGTGTGTGTGTGTGTGTATGAGAATGAGTGCGTGTGCATGCATGTGTGCGTGTGCATGTGTGTGTGTGTGCGCGCGAGTGTCTGTGTGTGTGAGAGAGAGAGACCGAGTGCGTGTGCGTGCTTGCGTGTGTGTATCTGTGTCTGAGTGCGTGAGAGAAAGTGAGTGCGTGTGTGCATATGTGCGTGTGTGTGTGAGAGTGAGTGCGTGTGTGTGAGTGAGAGAGTGAGTGAATGCATGCGTGCGTGTGTGTATGTGTGTGTGTATGGGTGTATCAGTGTGTGTGTCAGTGTTTGAGTGTGAGTGTCAGTGTGTGTCAGTGTGTGTATGTGTGAGTGTGTCTGTGTGTGTGTCAGTGCTGGTGTCAGTGTGTGTCAGTGTGTGTGTATGGGTGTGTCAGTGTGTGTGAGTGCCTGTGTGAGTACATGTGTGAGTGCCTGTGTAAGGGTGTGTCAGTGTTTGTATCAGTGTGTGTGTCAGTGTGTGTGTGAGTGTGTGTATGGGTGTGTGAGTGTGTGTATGAGTGTGTGTGTGTCTGTATTTGTAAGCGTGTCTGTGTGTGTCTGCGTGTGTGAGTGTGTGTGTGAGTGCACGTGTGAGTCTGTGTGTGAGTGTGTGTGTGTGTCAGTGTCTGTGTCAGTGTGTGCGTATGGGTGAGTGTGTGTGAGAGTGTGTGTGTCAGTGTGTGTGTCAGTGTGTGTGTCAGTGTGTGTGCATGGGTGTTTCAGTGTGTGTGCGAGTGTGTGTGTGAGTGTGTGTCAGTGTGTATGCATGGGTGTGTCAGTATGTGTATGGGTGCGTGTGTGTGTCAGTATGTGTGAGTGTGCGTGTGGGTGTGTGTGTATGGGTGTATCTGTGTGTGTGTCAGTGTGTGTGAGCGTGTGTGTCAGTGTCTGCATGTCTGTGTGTGTGTGTGAGTGTGTCTCTATGTGTGTGATGATTTGGAGATGCCCGTGTTGGACTGGGGTGTACAAAGTTAGAAATCACACAACACCAGGTTATAGTCCAACAGGTTTAATTGGAAGCACACTAGCTTTCGGAGCAACGCTCCTTCATCAGGTGTGTGAGTGTATGTGTGAGTGTGTGTATGGGTGTGTGTGAGTGTGTGTGTCAGTGTTTGTGAGTGTGTGTGGGTCTGTGTGAGTGTGGGTGTGTCTGTGTGAGTGTGTGTGTCAGTTCGTGTGAGTGTTTGTGTGTGTGTGTCGGTGTGAGTATGTGTGTCAGTGTGTGTGTCAGTGTGTGTGAGTGTCGGTGTGTGTGTGAGTGTGTGTGTCAGTTTGTGTGAGTGTGTGCGAGTGTGTATGGGTGAGTGTGTGTGTGATTGGGTGAGTGTGTGTGTCAGTTTGTGTGAGTGTGCGTCTGTGTGAGTGTGTGTGTCAGTGTGTGTGTGTGTCAGTGTGTGTGTGTGGGTGAGTGTGTCAGTGTGTGTGTGTGTGGGTGAGTGTGTCTGTGTGTGTGTGTGTGTGTGTATGGGTGAGTGTGTGTGTGAGTGTGTGTGTGTGTGAGAGTGTGTGTGTGTGTGTGTGAGTGTGTGTGTGTGTGTGTGTGTGTGTGTATAAGTGTGTGTAAGTGTGCGTGTATGGATGTGTGTCTTCCAACTCTTCCAGGTTCTCCTCTCCCTGTCCGATGATCTCAGTGAGTCCCTCTCTCGCTGTCTTTCTCAGCCTCCTCTTGAAGCAGCCTCACATTCACAGCCACCTCAGTCCCTCTCCCATCCCTCACATTATCCCAGTCCCAAGCCTCCGAATCGGCACTGCCCTCCTGTCCATCGCCTTTCCCCATCCATCCTCTCCACCTTCCTCTCCCACCTATCACTTTCCTACCTATCACCTCCCCAACCCCAGCCCCCCTCCTGGTTATCTCCCTGCTGCCCGGTTTCGATAGATGAGTGTTATCCCCCGACAAGGCTTCCCTTGTCATCATTCGACCCTTAATTCCGCATTCTTTCCTGAAACCCAATTCCATCCGTTGTCATGTCACTGGAACATTTCCTGGGTTGCTGGATTAATGGTCGATTTGTGATACCATTGTCTCCCCTTTGGAAGTGCCCATCGAAATATGTCTTCAATATGATGAGCCTTACTGTGCTTCACTTCATCATGAACTCAGGGAACAGCTCACCCAGCATCTCAGCTGGGCCCACAGGGACTGACCGGACCTCCCAGCCCCCAATTCCCTTTCCCACTGCCTTTACGACATGCCCATCCTCGGCCTCCTCCATTGCCGGAGTGAATCAGGCCACAAACTGGAAGAACGCCACCTCTGCCTCCATCTGGACGGCCTACAGGCCAGAGAACTCAACAGCGAGTTCTCCAATTTCAAATAACCATCCCACCCTATCCCCTGACTCCCTTCCCACCCCCCCCCCCCCCCCATCCACCTGACTCCATTCCCAATCCCCAACTCCCCTTCCCAGCCTCTCCCCCTCCTTCCCCAACCCCCTGACTCCATTCCCATCCACCGACTCCCCTCCCGCCCCATCCCCCCAACTCCCTCTCCATCCCCACTCCTTTCCAATCACCCAACTCCCCTTCACAGCCCCTCACCCTCCCTCCCCATCCACCCGACTCCCTCCCCATCCCCCTGACTCCCTTTCCATCCCCCGACTCCTTTCCCATCCCCCAACTCTCTTCCCATTCCCCAACTCCCCTTCACAGCCCCTCACCCTCCCTTCCCATTCTCCCGACTCCCTTCCCGTTCCCCAACTCCCTCCCCAGCCACCCTCTTTATCTGCAGCTCCCCCCTCACACCCACCCAAAGTCCTGGAGGAGGGTTACACCTGAAATGTTGACTTCTCCACCGCCTGATGCTGCCTGCCTTGCTGTGTTCCCCCCAGCCTCCTGCCTGTCCCTCCTGATGCTGCCCGCCTTGCTGTGTTCCCCCAGCCTCCTGCCTGTCCCTCCTGATGCTGCCTGCCTTGCTGTGTTCCCCCAGCCTCCTGCCTGTCCCTCCTGATGCTGCCTGCCTTGCCGTGTTCCCCCAGCCTCCTGCCTGTCCCTCCTGGTGCTGCCTGCCTTGCTGTGTTCCCCCAGCCTCCTGCCTGTCCCTCCTGATGCTGCCTGCCTTGCTGTGTTCCCCCAGCCTCCTGCCTGTCCCTCCTGGTGCTGCCTGCCTTGCTGTGTTCCCCCAGCTTCCTGCCTGTCCCTCCTGATGCTGCCTGCCTTGCTGTGTTGCCCCCAGCCTCCTGCCTGTCCCTCCTGATGCTGCCTGCCTTGCTGTGTTCCCCCAGCCTCCTGCCTGTCCCTCCTGATGCTGCCTGCCTTGCTGTGTTCCCCCAGCCTCCTGCCTGTCCCTCCTGATGCTGCCTGCCTTGCTGTGTTCCCCCAGCCTCCTGCCTGACCCTCCTGATGCTGCCTGCCTTGCTGTGTTCTTCCAGCCTCCTGCCTGTCCCTCCTGATGCTGCCTGCCTTGCTGTGTTCCCCCAGCCTCCTGCCTGTCCCTCCTGATGCTGCCTGCCTTGCTGTGTTCCCCCAGCCTCCCGCCTGTCCCTCCTGACACTGCCTGCCTTGCTGTGTTCCCCCAGCCTCCTGTTTGTCTACTTTGGATTCCAGCATCTGCTGGAATTTGTTTTGTTGCTCTCCCACCCTCACGTTCAGCGGGTTGCACATTACTCCCGTCATCGTAAGATACTCCTCACGTTCCCTCCAAACCTCCTGCCCCTTCGGAAATCCATGTCGTTGATTCCTGCATCAAGGCTAAAACGTTCTGCTTATCACATTACAACGACAACAAGGAGTGATACAGAGGCTCAGTGGTTAGCACTGCTGCCTCACAGCGCCAGGGACCCGGGTTCGATCCCAGCCTCAGGTGACTGTGTGGAGTTTGCACATTCTCCCTGTGTCTGCATGGGTTTCCTCCAAAATCCAAAGATGTGTAGGTTAGGGTGGATTAGCCATGCTAAATTGTCCCGTAGTGTCCAGGGATGTATAGGTTAGGGTGGATTGGCCGTGCTAAATTGTCCCATAGTGTGCAGGGATGTGTAGGTTAGCGTGGATTGGCCATGCTAAATTGTCCCGTAGTGTCCAGGGATGTATAGGTTAGGGTGGATTGGCCATGCTAAATTGTCCCGTAGTGTCCAGGGATGTATAGGTTAGGGTGGATTGGCCATGCTAAATTGTCCCATAGTGTCCAGGGATGTGTAGGTTAGGGTGGATTGGCCATGCTAAATTGTCCCATAGTGTCCAGGGATGTATAGGTTAGGGTGGATCGGCCATGCTAAATTGTCCCATAGTGCCCAGGGATGTGCAGGTTGGGGTGGATTGGCCATGCTAAATTGTCCCATAGTGTCCAGGGATGTGTAGGTTAGGGTGGATTGGACATGCTAAATTGTCCCATAGTGTCCAGGGATGTATAGGTTAGGGTGGATCGGCCATGCTAAATTGTCCCATGTTGCCCAGGGATGTGCAGGTTGGGGTGGATCGGCCATGCTAAATTGTCCCATAGTGCCCAGGGATGTGCAGGTTGGGGTGGATTGGACATGCTAAATTGTCCCACAGTGCCCAGGGATGTGCAGGTTAGGGTGGATTGGACATGCTAAATTGTCCCATAGTGCCCAGGGATGTGCGGGTTAGGGTGGATTGGCCATGCTAAATTGTCCCATAGTGCCCAGGGATGTGCGGGTTAGGGTGGATTGGACATGCTAAATTGTCCCATAGTGCCCAGGGATGTGCAGGTTAGGGTGGATTGGACATGCTAAATTGTCCTGTAGTTAGGTGCATTCGTCACAGGGAAATGGGTCTGTGCGGGTTAATCTTCGGAGGGTCGGTGTGGACTTGTTGGGCTGAAGGGCCTGTTTCCACACGGTTGGGAATCTAATCTAATTTAAAAGGCATCTGGGATGGGTATATGCATAGGAGGAGTTCAGAGGGATATGGGCCAAGTGCTGGCAAATGGGACTAGATTAGGTTCGGATGTCGGGTCAGCATGGACGAGTTGGACCGAAGGGCCTATTTCCGTGCTGTAAAACTGTACTACTCTGTGTCTATGACCCCTTGTGTGTCTCAATCCTATGCCCACAAAGTCTCTATTTCTCTCAATGATCCTTCAGAAAGATCAGAGCTTAATACTGCAATTGTTCTCACAAGGCCACACGCAAATAGGGAGAGTTATTGAAACAGCCCAGTCCGTCACACAAACCGGGCGTTCCTCCTCTTCACCTGCCTTTCCTGCTGCCTCGGAACGAGCAGCCAACATCATCAAAGCCCCCTCTGATCACGGTTATAATCTCTCCTGTTCAGCTGAAGAAACAAAACCACGTACCAACAGATTGAAGACCAGCTTCTTCCCCGCTGTTATCAGACTAATGACCCGACTGTTCATATCTTCGAGTTGATCTTTCTCTGCACCTTCCCTGTGGCTGGAACACTATATTCTACATTCTGTTCCATTACCCTGATGTACTTCTGTAAGGTGTGATTTGTCTGGATATCATACAGAACAATACTTTTCACTGTCTCTCGGTGCATGTGACAATAACAAACCCAGTATCAACATGGAGATATTTTCTGAACCTATGATAGCGGATTTTAACTTTCCAAACATAGACTGGGACTGCCATTGCGTTAAAGGTTTAGATGGAGAGGAATTTGTTTAGTGCGTACAAGACAATTTTCTGATTCAGTCTGTGGATGTACCAAGTAGAGAAGGTGCAAAACTTGACCTACTCTTGGGAAATAAGGCAGGGCAGGTGACTGAGGTGTCAGTGGGGGAGCACTTTGGGGCCAGCGACCATAATTCTAGTAGATTTTAAATAGTGATGGAAAAGGATAGAGCAGATCTAAAAGTTGAAGTTCTAAATTGGAGACTGGCCAATTTTGACGGTCTCAGGCCAGAACTTTCGAAAGCTGATTGGGGGCAGATGTTCGCAGGTAAAGGGACGGCTGGAAAATGGGAAGCCTTCAGAAATGAGATAACGAGAATCCAGAGAAAGTATATTCCTGTCAGGGTGAAAGGGAAGGCTGGTAGGTGTAGGGAATGCCGGATGACTAAAGAAATTGAGGGTTTGTTTGAGAAAAAGAAGGAAGCATTTGTAAGGTAAAGAGAGAATGTATCTCGGTGCATGTGGCAATGATCAAATCAAATCAAATCCTCTCTGCGTCAAGAAAAACAGTCCCAGTCTGTCAATTTTTTTTCTAAAACTCCCCAGCCCCAGGCAACATCCAGGTCAACCTCCTCTGCACCCTCTCCTTTGCATTCACACCACCCCACCTCCCTCCACCAAGAGATAAGGAGAATATTGATCTTCTCGCCTAGGTCACAACATTCCTGACGAAGGGCTTTTGCCCGATTCTCCTGCATCCTCAGCTGCAGCCTGTCCTGCTGTGCTTTTCCAGCCCCACCCTCCAAATACAACATGCCGTACTCATGTCTACAGCTAGGGGGCATACGTTTAAGGTGAGAGGCGAAAAGTTCAAAGGAGACGCGAGGGGCAAGTTTTTGACACAGAGATTGGTAAGAGGGTGGGACACGTAGCCAGAGGTGGTGGGTGGAGGTGGCTATCATAAGACATAGGATTGGAAGGCCCATTGGGTCCACTCCGCCATTTAATCATGGCTGATGGGCCTTTCAATTCCACTTACCCGCCCTCTCCCTGTAGCCCATAATTCCTTGCAAGATCAAGTATTTATCAATCCCTGCCTTGAAGACACCCAACCTCCCAATAGGAGCGTTTAAGAGATAGGCAAATGAATATGCGAGGAATGCTGGGATATGGACCAAGGGCAGGGATTCGTTGAATTGGGCCTCTTGTTCGGCACAGCATCATGGGCTGAATGGCCTTGCTGTACTGTTCTATCCTCAGCATTCGGTGTTCTACGCAGCACAAGGGAGAAAGAATCCATGGTGTTGAAAGGCAAATGGAAGAAGATTCGGGATCAAGCATCGTTCAAAAGGGAATTGAGCAATTCCTGGCCGGATCAGCACAAATAGCGGGAGAGAGATTTGCTCCGATAATTAGCGCGTGTGTATTTCAAAAGGGAAATCGGTGATCCAACGAACATGGACAAGAGATTGCAGAGTTGGAGTTGGGGGCGGGGGAATGTACACAATACAGGTTGAGTCCCACACACAAGACCAGCGAAGAGGCCTATATCTGGTCTAGAAGATCGGGGTTCAAGTCCCACCTGCTCTAGACATGTGTCATAAGCGTTCGAAATTTGTTTTCTTGATGCGGGCAACGCTGCCTGGGCCCGGTATTTATTGCCCGTCCCTAGGTGCCCCCTTGAGAAGATGGGACTGAGCTGGCATCTTGAAATGCTGCAGTCTATCCGACCGTGGGTAGACCCACAATGCCCTTTCAGGAGGGAATTCCAGGATTCTGACTCCGCCTCAGTGAAGGAACGCTGATACCTCCAAATCTTGTGGCACACTGGTCGATTAGATTTAGATGTTATTGTCACCCGTACTCAAGCACAGAGAATGCCGCCATCTCGGCACCAAATCTTGGAAACGAAAAGTAAAGGAACAAGTTAAAAAGTCCGTCACTGCAGTTCTCTCTGACAGCAAGTGGAAAAAGGATGAAATGAAACTGGAAGGCCAACATTCTAGTCCTTTATTAACCCATGGGTCCGCACTGGGCTTTCCTCGCGGGGCCTCGCTGTCTCCCCGTGCTGGGCACACTTACACCCGCACTGGGTACACTTTCACCCACACTGCGCACACTTCCACCCGGCCTGTGCCAAGTCTCACTAGTGTACGCCAGCCAGCAAGCCATTGACTGCCACATTGTCCGCTCGTCTCTGCCGACCATCACCTGAGGCCTACACTAGGCCCCAGCCGTTGCCTCAGACGGCCAGTGAAAAACTGCTACAGAAACTAAAAAAAAAGGGGAAAATATAAACTAGACAAGAAGGTTTTAAAAAATAGAAAAGTCAACGGAATGGACGGGACCCAGGCTCACGAGCCAGGTCACTGCCTACTCCGCTCCCACCATCTTGGACATGTTACCTGGTAGTGTCCCCACCTCGGAGCATGGAGGGCCTGGACTCAAGCTCTCGGAGCTCCTGAAGTAGGCAATATCACCTTGAAGCAGGTTGATTCAGGGGAAAAAAAACCTCAAAAGGTGGCACGGTGGTACAGTGGTTAGCACTGCTGCCTCACAGCGCCAGAGACCCGGGTTCAATTCCCGCCTCAGGCGACTGACTGTGTGGAGTTTGCACGTTCTCCCCGTGTCTGCGTGGGTTTCCTCCGGGTGCTCCGGTTTCCTCCCACAGTCCAAAGATGTGCGGGTCAGGTGAATTGGCCATGCTAAATTGCCCGTAGTGTTAGGTAAGGAGTAAATGTATGGGTATGGGTGGGTTGCGGGTCAGTGTGGACTTGTTGGGCCGAAGGGCCTGTTTCCACACTGTAAGTAATCTAATCTAAAAAAAATATTGCAGGTGCTGGAAACCTGAAGCCTATAAATAGTTTGTTGTAGAAATTACACAGAAATGGGGTTGGCGTTTTGGGTCTGGTACATTCTTGCAATGCTATGAAATCTAAGAAATTCCTGCCAAGTTTGGTCTCATCTTGTTTGCCCAGGCCGTGCCCACACAATTTGCAAAGGAACTGAAAAAAACAACACAATTAGAGGAAGTTGCAACATGGGGAAGTTGTGGGAGGTGAAAAGGTGTTGCTGGGAAAGCGCAGCAGGTCAGGCAGCATCCAAGGAGCAGGAGAGTCAACATTTCGGGCATGAGCTCTTCTTCAGGAATGAGAATGAATGAGCCCTTCCTGAAGAAGTCCTGCCCGAAACGTCGACTGTCCTGCTCCTTGGATGTTGCCTGACCTGCTGCGCTTTTCCAGCAACACATTTTCAGCTCTGATCTGCAGTCCTCACTTTCTCCGGGGAAGTTGTGGTACACTGATAATGTAACTGGACAAGGTTCTGGTGATCTGGATTCAAACCCCACGATGCCAAATAGCAAACTTTTTAAAAATAAGCACTGGTCAACAAAAAGCGAGCCAAATGATCCAGGGTGCCACTTGGTTGAGAAACCCATCTGCCTTCAATGGAAGAGAAAACCGGCCCTCCTTACCTGGTCTGGGCCTACACGGGACTCTGGGCCTACACTGACATGGTTGACTCTTCGTTGGCCTCTGGTGAAAGGCAGGCGGGCCATAAATATTGGCCAAGAACTTCTACTTCTCCTGAATGAATGTGGAGCAAAGATAAAAGGCCCAAGACTCTGTCTGCAGCACCGGTCTCTCGCCATCACCGGAGGGACAGTTAGTCAGTTTGCAAATGACGCCGAAATTTTAGGCGTAGTGGACAGCGAAGAGGGTTACCTCAGAGTACAACGGGACCGTGATCAGATGGGCCAATGGGCTGAGAAGTGGTGGATGGAGTTTAATTCAGATAAATACGAGTGTTGCATTTTGGGAAAACAAATCTTAGCAGGACTTATACACTTAATGTTAAGGTCCTAGGAAGTGTTGCTGAACAAAGAGACCTTGGAGTGCAGGTTCATAGCTCCTTGAAAGTGGAGTTGCAGGTAGATAGGATAGTGAAGAAGGCGTTTGGTATGCTGTCCTTTATTGGTCAGAGTATTGAGTACAGGAGTTGGGAGGTCATGTTGCGGCTGGACAGGACATTGGTTAGGCCACTGCTGGAATATTGCATGCAATTCTGGTCTCCTTCCTATCGGAAAGATGTTGTGAAACTTGAAAGGGTTCAGAAAAGATTTACAAGGATGTTGCCAGGGTTGGAGGGTTTGAGCTATAGGGAGAGGCTGAACAGGCTGGGGCTGTTTTCCTGGAGTGTCGGAGGCTGAGGGGTGACCTTATAGAGGTTTATAAAATCATGAGGGGCATGACTAGGATAAATAGATAAATATTTTCCCTGGGGTAGGCAAGTTCAGAACTAGAGGGCACAGATTTAGGGTGAGAGGGGAAAGAGACCTAAGGGGTCAACTTTTCACGCAGAGGGTGGTACGTGTATGGAATGAGCTGCCAGAGGATGTGGTGGAGGCTGGTACAACTGCAACATTTAAAAGGCATCTGGTTGGGTATATGAATAAGAAGGGTTTAAAGGGATGTGGGCCAAGTGCTGGCAAATGAGACCAGATTAATTTAGGAGATCTGGTCAGCATGGACGAGTTGGACCGAAGGGTCTGTCTCTGTGTTTTACGTCTTTATGCACAGATTAGGGTGGATTGACCTTGCTAAACTGCCCCTTTGTGTCCAGAGATGTGCAGGCTGGGTGGATGAGGCATGAGGAATGCAGGGTGTCAGGGATGAGGTGGGATACTCTTCAGTGGGTCAGTGTGGAGTCAATAGACTGAATGTCCTATTTCCACACTGTCAGGATTCAATGATTCAAATGCGACTTTGTTTAAAATTCAGCATCCCGGACTGTCTCAGCTCATAATCAAGCACTTTTCCAAATTACCTGACCAGGTAATACTGCCTGCAACGAGCTGCATGTTAATTATTTGTATTTTGCTCTGCATAGGCTCATTAACCGACTGCATGCAGAAGGACCTGGCAAATTATAGACTGAAATGACCTGCCGTCAAATCCGAGTGGACAGCCAGTACTCTTCAATGGAGGCATGGGGAGAGTACAATACCCCCTGCCTCCTTGGTCAATGGCTCACGTCCCCTTACCCACTTGGCGATTGCCCTCTTTCCCATTCCCCAGTCTGCCGTCTCACCAGCCTTGCCTCCCAGCGCTCGTAATGGCCAGGTTGAATCCCGCTCGCTTTTAGTTTCGCCGCGATTCCCGTTCAACGTGTAGAAAGAGCTCCGCGAGATCGTGCAAACAGAGTTTTGTTTAACGTTCACTCATGGATGGCCGCCCCTGATTTCCCAGAGGGCATTTGTGAGCCAACCACAGGACTGGAGTCACATGCAGGCCAGGCAAAGTAAGGATGGCAGTTTCCTGGGCATTAGTTAACCAAACAAAGACGTTTACTGACAATGGGTTCATAGTTATCATTGGACTCTTAATGCCAGATGTCTATTAGATTCAAATTCCACCATTGACTGTGATGGGTTCCAACTGACATCCTCAGAACATTACCTCTGGATTAACAGTTCAGAGATCTTTAGCGGAGTGATAATTTTGCCTCCAAGGATATTGGGCTGTCTGTGGGTGGAGGATAAGGGGGGATTGGAAATTATTATCATAGCAGTTGGAAACTATAACACCTCCCCACACCCCCCAACACCACCATCACGACTACTACCTTGGAGGCAGTGTTTGTAATGCAACTGACTGCTGGACAGGCAAGACGTGAAGAGGAAGAATTCAGATAGTAGAGGGGACAAGACTGTCTGGAAAATCCCTTCAGCAGGGCTGGGAGAGGAAAGAGTGGATCTTGTTGTTTCAGGGAATCCGCAGCAGATTAAGCATTGAGGGACAGAGCATTAGGTTGCATCGAGGTCAAGTTCGTGTTGTCTCATGCAGTACCTTGTGCAATACAACCTTGGAAAATCCCTTGAAGTCCCTCTGTTCCTGTTTACTGGGGCCTATATATAGTTGTCAGTGATGTGCAAAGTTTGGAATATGGCAGAAGAGGGAAGCAGAAAAAGCTGGAAAAGATTCTAATCCTGAAAGCTTATCCCTGCTGCTTTCTACAGATACTGCAGCACACCTCTCGCCCCAAAACACACACGCGCGCACATACATTCTCTCACACACATACAGACACACACATTCTCTCACACACACATATATAGACAGACACACACAAATAGACAGACACACACTCTTTCACACACACGTATACACACACACAGACGCAGGCACTCACAGTAACACACACATACAGACACACTCACACTTCCTATTCCTGAGATGCTGCCTGGCCTGCTGTGCTTTGACCAGCAACACATTTTCAGCTGTGATCTCCAGCATCTGCAGACCTCATTTTTTACACTCACACCTATACACACTTTCTCTCTCTCTCTTTCTCACCCACACACACATTCTCTCTCACACACACACAGACACCCACATTCTCTCTCACACCCACATAAAATGACACACACACAAACAGACAGACACACACTCTCTCACACATGCACACTTTCACATACACCTACACGCTCTCACATGCGCACACATGTGCGCGCACGCACACACAGAGACACAGACACACGCACACACGTCAGATGTGTGTTTCCACCGTTGGTTGCTAACTCTGATGCACTATTCTGCTTTCACCAGGCTGACATGAACAACATGCCTCCAACTGACCTTAAGAGTGTACCTTAAGCATTTGTAAGGTACATATACAAGTGAGAGTTGAACTGGCTGAGACCTCTGACATTAAGAAATGTCAGTTCCCTAAACAAAGACCACATCACTGCTCCCCGGAGAGCTCTGATCTGGTAGATGACAGATGGAACAAGATTAGAGTGAGTGCCTTACATAAACAATGCAGTTTGATCCCCTGCGGAAGGCCTTTTTGATCTTAGTTCAGTGACTCATAGGCTGGAAATAGCTTGTTCTTTCTTGAGGCTGTTTCCTGATAACCTTATGTATCTTCCAACACATCATCACACTCTCTGAGACCCGATGAGAAGTTTACCATACACTCATCAAACATCGATCAGGAATTATTTGAATGGTTTATCGTCCAGCATTTTCCAATCTCACAGTCAGAAATAAAGTTCGCTGGTGACTAAACATAACCTGATTGGAGAGGGTGGGGGATTTGATAACTGTTCCAACAGATCAGATGACTGGCCATTAGGATGGCGTCTCTCATTACTGTTTCAGTGTCCACTGGGACCGCCAAGAGTCCAGAAGCAGAGACAGATTTCTGGTGTCGTTCATGCCCCACGTGGGTGAGCTCAAAGGTGCCAGAGTGATGCCCACACAGTATGAGGGGGGACACGAATGGATAGGAGGTGGGCATCGCTGGCAAAGCCTTACTGCTCACCCCTGACAGAACTCCTGAACTCTAAACCTGGCCCGCAGTCACTCTGCTTCGAGAGTGGAAAGGTCACCAAAGGGGAAAGGGAAGGTGGGGACTGAGGTTTTGCTTCCTTGGAGTTCGTGACCCTGCCCTTCCCTCTTACCTGGGGAAGCCCCGCGCTTTGTCATAGCCAATCAGACTGACTTCCTGCCCTTCACGGATATCCTGTGGACTGAATGGCAACTTTTAACATTGACTGACTCCCTATTCACCCTTTTCTCAACTGAAGCAGCCATAGTGAAGTCTTAGCCCCTGTCCCCACAGCAGCTGGCCTCTGGGTGACGAAGCAAGTGACATTCCTGTAATCTAACTCCCCTACCAACGTGCTCCTTCTGATCAGGAACACTCCCGTTGAAGTGTTTGCGCCCGAAACGTCGACTCGCCTGCTCCGTGGACGCTGCCTGAACTGCTGCGCTTTTCCAGGGCGCCACTACTTTTTGATTCTGACCTCTAGCATCTGCAGTCCTCGCTTTCCCCTCAGCTCTCCTTCTGTGTGGCTCAGCGGGTTAGCCGGGGACCCGGGTTCGATTCCCACCCCCAAGGGATGACTCCCTTCGTGGAGTTTGCGCGTAACCTCCTGCCTCTCCTTCCCAAATCTGCGCGGGTGCGTCCCAGATTCCTTCCACCGTCCAAAGGTGCGCGGGCTAGAGGGTCGGGGTGTGATGCTCTGTGGATTCAATGGGCTGAATGGCCTGTTCCCCAACACTCGAGTGATACTGCGATGCTGGGCTAGAGGGGTTGAAAGCGGATAGGGGAAAACGAGGCCTGAAACCCAAGACTAGATTAGAGCGGTGCTGGAAAAGCACAGCAGGTCAGGCAGCATTCCGAGAAGCAGGAAAATCGACGTTTCGGGCAAAAGCCCTTCATCAGGAATAAAGGCAGGAAGCCTGCAGAGTGGAGAGATAAATGGGGGGAGGCTGGGGAGAAGCTAGCAAAGAGTACGATAGGTGAATGGGGGGGTGGGGATGGAGGTGATAGGTCAGAGGGGAGGGTGGGCCGGATCGGTGGGAAGGAAGATTGGTAGGTGGGACAGTACATGGGGACGGTGCTGAGCTGGCAGGTTGGAGCTGGGGGGAGGCGGGGGGAGGGGAAATGAGGAAACTGTTGAAGTCCACATTGATGCCCAGGGGTTGAAGCGTTCCGAGGCGGAAGATGAGGCGTTCTTCCTCCAGGCGTCTGGTGGCGAGGGAGCGGCGGTGAAGGAGGCCCAGGACCTCCATGTCCTCGGCAGAGTGGGAAGGGGGAGTTGAAATGTTGGGCCACGGGGCGGTGTTGGTTGCTTGGTGCGGGCGTCTCGGGAGATGGTCCCTAAAGCGCTCTGCTCGGAGGCGCCCAGTCTCCCCGATGTAGAGGAGACCGCATCGGGAGCAACGGATACAATAACTGACATGTGCGGATGTGCAGGTGAAACATTGATGGAGGTGGGAGACCCTTTTGGGGCCTTGGAAGTGGAGGAGATCCTTTCCTGATCGAAGGTGCTCATGTTGGACGGTTGGGCAATTCTGCGCAGCAATGGGAGCTGTAATATCAGGAGATGGGTTCGGTCAGATTCGGAGAGAGAATGGAGACTGAAGGAAGCAAGATGGGGGGGCTGCAGTGTTGGCTGTGCGTCTGAGAATGATCTACATCACTTTTGAGTCAAAAATGCGATGCTGGAAACGTGCGGCAGGCCAGGCAGCATCCGAGGAGCAGGAGAGTTGACGTTTTTGAGCGTAGGCCCATCATCAGGGGGTGTGGCCCAAGGGAGCTGAGAGATCAACGGGAGGAGATTGGGACTGAGTGCAATGTAACTGGGAAGGCGATAGGTCGATGAAGGTGGGGGGGAGGGGGTGACGATGGTGATAGGACGCGGTGGACCGGACAGGTCGGATAGTTCAAGATGGCGGTGTCGGAGTTGGAGGGTTGGATCATCACCTGTCGCATTTCCCAGCTCCCTTCCCTCCATCCCCTTCCCATTTATCTCTCAGCGCCCCGCCACCCCTCCACGTTCCTGATGCGCGGAGCATCAACTCTCCCGCCCCCTTTCGGATGCTGCCTGAGCGGCCTCGCTTTCCCAGCGTTTTGACTCTGATCTCCAGCGACCGCCATCCCCGCGCTCTCCTGAATCACTTTGATCTGAGAGACAGGAATTCCCCCCCTCCCCGAGCTGCGAATCAGATTCGAAAGGGAACCGCTCGGGAAGACTCGCGGACGTAACTCCCAAACCCTGTTTGTAGTTGAGATAGCTCCTCGCAGTCTGCTCCCCATCCCATCCTGTGGGGATTAACTGCCCAGACCGCACGCAAATCCCTCCTCCCAGCGTCTGACTCACTCTGGGGAAAATGTGGTCAGTTTTGAATGAGGGGACACAGGGAACAGGGAGAGGTGCCGGAGCGACTTGGTCAAATGAGAGGGGATCTTATAGAAACATATAAAATGTTCAAAGGAGTAGATCAGACAGAGACAGGCAAGTTGTTTCTGCTGGTGGGTGAGAGTAGGACGATGGAACCTGGCCACAAGATTAGGGGGAGTAGATTTAGGATAGAAATGCCTTTCCCAGAGACGAGTGAAACTATGGAATTCTCTACCCAAGGAAGCAATAGAGTCATGAAAGACGTTGTTGGATCGGTGGTTGCATGGTAGGGGACTGAAGGGTCATGGGAACATTGCAGGGAGGAGGGGCTGGGATGATGGATAAATCAGCCCCAATCTGACCGAATGGTGGACCAGGCTCGATGGGCCAAAAGGCCTCCTCCTGCTGCGGTGACGATGGAAGTGGGAACCAATTCCAGTTGACAAGGGGGTCAACGCAGTGAAGGGGAGAGAGGCTCCCTCAGGTGTCAAGAGGCCACACCCGCACCTTTCCCACCCCTCTTTTGCTCAGGAGAAGGGAGGGCAGCATCAGGCTGAGGACAGGCCCAGCCTGACATGTCCCCTCCCCCAAATAGGGAGAGCAGGGTTGGGGGGGAGGGGAAGTGGAAACAAATCCACCCGGCCAGACCAGTTTGCCAGCAGGAGGAGTGGTGAACTGGAGCAACACCACTCTAATCCAGACACATTTAGATTGAAGTCACTGATGAGTGGTTTTCCCAGACTGTAATTATCAGAGACGGTCAGCCCAGGGGAAGGATCAAATGTTATTCCAACATATCAAAAACTAAAAGCACCTTGTCCACATATCGATACGCATTTCCAGACGGAACCGGACAGCAGACACAAAGCTGAATGAAGAACATTACAACAAATAGCACCCGAATTGATTACTGCTTCCTGCAGCCTCCATTATGTTCCTGATCAATGTAACACCCTCCAGCACCTACACCCCCTCCCTATCTCTGAAACTCCCTCCAGCCCCTACACCCTCTCCCTATCTCTGTAACCCCCTTCAGCCCCTACACCCCCTCCCTATCTCTGTAACCCCCTCCAGCCCCTACACCCCCTCCCTATCTCTGTAACCCCCTCCAGCCCCTACACCCCTCCCTATCTCTGTGACCCCCTCCAACCCCTACACCCTCTCCCTATCTCTGTAACCCCCTCCAGCCCCTACTCACCCTCCCTATTTCTGTAACCCCCTCTAGCCCCTACACCCCTCCCTATTTCTTAACCTCCTCCAGCCCCTGCACCCCTCCCTATCTCTGTAACAAACTCCAGCCCCGACACCCCCTCCCTATCTCTGTCACCCCTTCAAGCCCCTACACCCCCTCCCTATCTCTGTAACCCCCTCCAGCCCCTACATCCCTCACTATCTCTGTAACCTTCTCGAGCCCCTACACCCCCTCCCTATCTCTGTAACCCCCTCCAGCCCTACACCCCTCCCTATCTCTGTAACCTCCTCCAGCCCCTACATCCTTCACTATCTCTGTAACCTCCTCCAGCCCCTACACCCCCTCGCTATCTCTGTAACCCCCTCCAGCCCCTACATCCCTCACTATCTCTGTAACCTCCTCCAGCCCCTACATCCCCTCCCTATCTCTGTAACCCCCTCCAGCCCCTACATCCCTCCCTATCTGTGTAACCCCCTCCAACCCCTACACCCCTCTCTATCTCTGTAACCCTCTCCAGCCCCTATACCCCTTCCCTATGTCTGTAACCCCCTCCAGCCCCTACACACCCCTCCCTATCTCTGAAACCCCCTCCAGCTCCTACACCCCCTCCCTATCTCTGTAACCCCCTCCAGCCCCTACACCCCCTCCCTATCTCTGTAACCCCCTCCAGCCCCTACACCCCCTCCCTATCTCTGTAATCCCCTCCAGCCCCTACACACCTCCCTATCTCTGTAACCCCCTCCAGCCCCTACACCCCCTCCCCATCTCTATAACCTCCTCCAGCCCCTATACCCCCTCCCCATCTCTGTAACCTCCTCCAGCCCCTACACCCCTCCCTATCTGTGTAACCCCCTCCAGCCCCTACACCCCTCCCTATCTCTGTAACCCCCTCCAGCCCCTACACCCCCTCCCTATCTCTATAACCCCCTCCAGCCCCTACACCCCCTCCCCATCTCTATAACCCCCTCCAGCCCCTACACCCCCTCCCCATCTCTATAACCCCCTCCAGCCCCTATACCGCCTCCCTAAGTCTATAACCTCCTCCAGCCCCTATACCCCCTCCCTATCTCTATAACCCCCTCCAGCCCCTACACCCCCTCCCTATCTCTGTAACCTCCTCCAGCCCCTACACCCCCTCCCTATCTCTGTAACCCCCTCCAGCCCCTACACCCCTCCCTTTCTCTGTAACCCCCTCCAGCCCATACACCCGCTCCCTATCTCTGTAACCTCCTCCAGCCCCTACACCCCCTCCCTATCTCTGTAACCCCCTCCAGCCCCTACACCCCTCCCTTTCTCTGTAACCCCCTCCAGCCCATACACCCGCTCCCTATCTCTGTAACCCCCTCCAACCCCTACACCCCCTCCCTATCTCTGTAACGCCCTCCAGCCCCTACACCCCCTCCCTATCTCTGTAACCCTCTCCAGCCCCTACATCCCTCCCTATCTCTGTAACACCCTCCAGCTCCTACACCCCCTCCCTATCTCTGTAACCCCCTCCAGCCCCTACACCCCCTCTCTATCTGTGTTACCCCTCCAGCCCCTATACCCCCTCCCTATCTCTGTAACCCCCTCCAGCCCCTTCACCCCCTCCCTATCTCTGTAACCCTCTCCAGCCCCTGCACCCTTTTCCCGTCTCTCATGGTAGCTATTTCTATGACTCACATCTTCTGTCCAGTAGCCAGCCCATCGCTGATATCCTTCATCGAGCAGTAAGCCTGAGCTCAGACCATTGCTTTTTTTTTATTGACTTACCGGATGTGATTAATGGGCATCATTGACCAGGTCAGGAGTCATTGCCCGTCTTTAATTGCCCAGGGGGCAGTTAAGAGCCAATCACATCTCTGTGGGTGTGGAGTCTCATGTAGGCCCAGACCAGGTGAGGAGGGCGATTTCTGTCCCTGAAGGACGTTCATGAAGCAGATGGGTTCTTCCCAACAGTTGACGGATTGTTCACGGTCATCATTAGACACTTAATTACAAATTCCCTCCACCCCTCCCTATCTTTGCGATCTTAATTCCAGACATTTTTATTGAGTACAAATTCCACCGTCAGCTGTGTGGAGGTTCGAACCCGGGTCCCCAGATATTTTCTGGGACTCTGTGTTGACAACCTACTGAGAATTGGTGAGCACCTCTTACTTTGATAGCAATCTCCGCGCACATATATTTTGACCGGGCTGTTAAATGGTTCTCTCAAGTAAATGTTCTCATTGCAACTCCAGCTCCTCAGTCTTCAATTGCATTCGAATGGAGCAAGTCAGCATTAGCGTCATAGACTCATCGAGATGTACAGCACGGGAACAGACCCTTCGGCCCAACCCGTCCATGCCAACCAGGTATCCCAACCCAATCTAGTCCCACCTGCCAGCACCTGGCTCATATCCCTCCAAACCCTCCCTGTTCATATACCCATCCAGATGCCTCTTAAATGTTGCAATCGTACCGGCCTCCACCACTTCCTCTGGCAGCTCATTCCACACACGTACCACCCTCTGTGTGAAAAAGGTGCCCCTTAGGTCTCTTTGATATCTTTCCCCTCTCACCCTAAACCTATGCCCCTCTAGTTCTGGGCTCCCCCACCCCAGGGAAAAGACCTTGTCTATTTATCCTATCCGTGCCCCTCGTGATTTTATAAACCTCTATAAGGTTTATAAACCTCATCGGTTTAATTTGGAAATCAGTCGAAATGGAACAAATCCATTTTTAATGAACAGGAACATTGAAGATTTGAGTTTGCACAAACTGTATGATCTAACTTTGAAGAGGATATCCAGCGTTTTGATTCTTATTGTGTAATGCTAAACATCAGTGATTTATTAGAGCGTTGTTTTTATATATCTTCTTTGACTGATTTTGTACTTAATGTGTAACTTTCCACAGTGTGGACAGGCCTAATAATCCGCTGTTTATACCTGTCCTCGCGTTGATAAATATTTCCAACCTTTTCCTGGGTTATGCTGTGAAGTGTTTACCCGCTCATTGGCAGCACTGTGGCTCAGTGGTTAGCACTGCTGCCTCACAGCGCCAGGGACCCGGGTCCGATTCCACCCTCTGCTGATCGTCTGCGTGGGGTTTGCACATCCTCCCCGTGTCTGAGGGCGGGTTTCCTCCTGGTGCTCCTGACACAGTCCGCAGATATGCAGGTCGGGTGGATTGGCCGTGCTAAATTACCTCATAGCGTTGAGGGCTGTGCAGTTAGTCACGGGAAATGCAGGGTTAGGGGGTTGGGCCGGAGCGGGATGCGCCAAGGAGTTGGCTAGATGGGCTGAACAGCCTGCTCCAACACTGTACTGAGTCTGTCCCTATCTCTGTCACTTCCTACAGCCCTCCCTGTCTCTATAATCTCCAGCCCATTGATGTCACTGTCTGGAATATGGCGTATAGCTCTGGTTGCCCTGTTACAGGAAAGATGTTGTCAATATCTACAATGTAAGAGGAACAAGTGTTAAACTGGGATGGACAGAGTTAAAAATCACACAACACCAGGTTAAAGTCCAACAGGTTTATTTGGAAGCACTAGCTTTCGGAGCGCTGCTCCTTGCTTCCAAGCAGCTTTCATAGAATATAGAACATGACAGCGCAGTACAGGCCTTTCGGCCCTTGATGTGGTGCCAACCTGTGAAACCAATTTGAAGCCCATCTAACCTACACTGTTCCATTCTAATCCATATGTTTATCCAATCACCATTTAAATGCCCTTAAAGTTGGCGAGTCCACTACTGTTGCAGGGAGTGCATTCCACACCCCTACTACTCTCTGAGTAAAGAAACTACCTCTGACATCTGTCCTGTATCTGTCACCCCACAATTTAAAGCTGTGTCCCCTCGTGTTAGCCATCACCAGCTGAGGTAAAAAGCTCTCCCTCTCCACCCGATCTAACCCTCTGATGATCTTATAGACTTTAATTAAGTCACCTCGCAACCTTCTTCTCTCCAACAAAAACAGCCTCAAGTCCCCCAGCTTTTCCTCATCAGACCTTCCCTCCATACCAGGCAACATCCTGGGAAATCTCCTCCGAACCCTTTCCAAAGCTCCCACATCCTCCATATAACGCTGCGACCAGAACTGTACGTAACACTTCAGTGCGGCCGCACCAGAGTTTTCTACAGCTGCAGCTCCGAATCTCAATCCTTCTACCAATAAAGTTGAAAATCATACAACACCAATAAAAGCTAACACACCATATCCCTTCCTAACAACCCTGTCAACCTGGGTGGCAACATTCAGGGATCTATGCACCTGGACACCAAGATCTCTCTGTTTATCGACGCTCCAAGAATATTCCCATTAGCCCAGTACTATTTATTCCTGTTGCTCCTTCTATTGAATCACCTCACACTTTTCCACATTAAACTCCATTTCCCACCTCTCCACCCAGCTCTGCAGCTTATCTCTGTCCCTCTGTAACCTGTAATATCCTTCAGCACTATCCACAACTCCACTCACCTTAGTGTCAGCTGCAAATTTACTAACCCATCCTTCTACATCCTCGTCCAGGTCATTTATAAAAATGACAAACAGCACTGGCCCCAGAACAGATCCCTGCGGTACACCACTGGGAACTGAACAATTCCTATCAATCACCACCCTGCCTTCTTTAAGCTAACCAATTTCTGATCCAAACCCGCTAAATCACCCTTTATCCCATACCTTCATATTTTGTGCAGTATCCTATCGTGGGGAACCTTACCAAACACCTTCCTGAAATCCATATCCACCACCTCAACCACTTTACCCCCATCCACCTGTTTGGGCACCATCTCAAAGAACTCAGTATAATGTGTGAGGCACGACCTACCCTTCACAAAACCGAGTCGAATACTCCAAAGTCTGCTCTGACATTCCCAAAAAGTGTGGACTGGGTTGAACAAAGTTAAAAATCACACAACGCCAGGTTATAGTCCTATAGGCTTATTTGGCAGCGCGAGCTTTCGGAGTGCTGCTCCATCATCAGGTAGCTGTGGAGCAGGATCATAAATCTTTTGCTATGAATTCTGTGTCCTATGATCCTGCTCCCACAACCACCAGATGATGGAGCAGCGCTCTGAAAGCTAGTGCTTCCAAATAAACCTGTTGGGCTATAACCTGGTGTTGTGTGAGTTTGAACATTCCCAAAAGAGGAGACAAAGTTTCACAGTGCCTCCCATGACCCCACGCTCTGAGTGGGCATTACAGTCAATAAAGTACCTCAGATGTGCAGTTACCGCCATTTGTTAAGGGTCCTCACAGTAGGCTATTGCGCAAAATGTGGAGGCATGGGATTGAGGGTGATTTAGTGGTTTGGATCAGATATTGGATAACTGTAAGAAGACATACAGTAATCGTCAGTGGTTGGCCCTGCTGCTGCACAGTGCCAGGGACCCCAGGTTCGATTCCAGCCTCTGCCAACTGTCTGTGTTGAGATTACACATTCTCCCTGTGTCGATTGGAGTTTACTCCGGGTTTCCTCCATAGTCCAAAGATGTCCAGGTTAGGGTGGATTGGCCATGCTAAATTGTCCCATAGTGCCCAGGATGTGCAGGTTAGGGTGGATTGGCCATGCTCAATTGTCCCATAGTGCCCAGGGATGTGCAGGTTAGGGTGGATTGGCCATGCTAAATTGTCCCATAGTGCCCAGGGATGTGCAGGTTAGGGTGAATTGGCCGTGCTAAATTGTCCCATAGTGTCCAGGGATGTGCAGGCTAGGGTGGATTGGCCATGCTAAATTGTCCCATAGTGCCCAGGGATGTGCAGGTTAGGGTGGATTGGCCATGCTAAATTGTCCCATAGTGCCCAGGGATGTGCAGGTTAGGGTGGATTGGCCGTGCTAAATTGTCCCATAGTGCCCAGGGATGTGCAGGTTAGGGTGGATTGGCCGTGCTAAATTGTCCCATAGTGCCCAGGGATGTGCAGATTAGGGTGGATTGGCCATGCTAAATTGTCCCATAGTGCCCAGGGATGTGTAGGTTAGGGTGGATTGGCCATGATAAATTGTCCCACAGTGTCCAGGGATGTGCAGGTTAGGGTGGATTGGCCATGATAAATTGTCCCATCGTGTCCAGGGATGTGCAGGTTAGGGTGGATTGGCCATGCTAAATTATCCCATAGTGTCCAGGGATGTGCAGGTTGGGGTGGATTGGCCATGCTAAATTGTCCCTTAGTGCCCAGGGATGTGCAGGTTAGGGTGGATTGGCCATGCTAATTTGTCCCAAAGTGTCCAGGGATGTGCAGGTTAGGGTGGATTGGCCATGCTAAATTGTCCCTTAGTGTACAGGGATGTGCAGGTTAGGGTGGATTGGTGATGCTAGATTGTCCCATAGTGCCCAGGGATGTGCAGGTTAGGGTGGATTGACCATGCTAATTTGTCCCAAAGTATCCAGTGATGTGTAGGTTAGGGTGGATTGGCCTTGCTAAATTGTCCCATAGTGCCCAGGGATGTGCAGGCTAGGTGCATGAGTTAGGGATAAATATAGGGGTGGGGGGAATGGGTCTGGGTGGGTTACTCTTTGGAGGGTGGGTGTGGATCTGTTGAGCCAAAGGGCCTGTTTACACACTGTCGTGATTCTAATTCTAATATTCATCCAGAACACACAACAGTTAATTTGCACATGGCACGGTCTCCCAGGCATCAATTGAAAACTCTGCCTTAATTTTGACAACTTGTTCTGGAGTGGGAGAATAATGTCTATCCTCAGATTTAACCTGTCATTCTGCATTCAAATTGCAACCCTGCATCAGGGCTGGGGAGACGTGGTTTGCCTTCCACTCAGATGTGTTTTGAGAGCAGTGCCAGGTTTGTTGGCGCCTGCATTTTTCAGGAGAGCGTACATTGAGGTGAACAGTTCAACGCATTAGGAAAATGCGATCGAAGGAAGAAAGCAAACTCTGCCCACTGGCGATGTGGGTTCAGAACTGGCCAGAAAGTCAGAGTGGTGTGTGCTGATTCAATCAAAGCTCAACACTGCTACTGAACCCACCTGTTCACTCCAAACATGCTGAGAATTCAATAAGGTGAACGTTCCAGGAAAGAATTATGGCTGCATCATCTGAACAGGGAGTTTTAAGGTGGAGATGGATTGCTGAACAAAGAGACCTTGGAGTGCATGTTTATAGTTCTTTGAAAGTGGAGTCGCAGGTCGATAGGATAGTGTTTAAGGCAGGTCAGAGCATTGAGTATAGCAGTTGGGAGGTCATGTGGCTGTTGGTTAGGCCGCTTTTGGAATCTTGTGTTTAATTCTGGTCTCCCTGCTACAGGAAAACTGTGAAACGTGAAAGGGTACAGCAAAGATTTATAAGGATGTTGCCAGGGTTGGAGGATCTGAGCTACAGGGAGAGGCTGAACAGGCTGGGGTTGTTTTCGCTGGAGCGTTGGAGGCTGAGGGGTGACCTTATAGAGGTTTATAACATCATGAAGGTGGTTGGATAGGGCTTTAAGGTGATGATTAGTTGCTGAGCAAAGAGATCTTGGAGTGCAGGTTCATAGTTCTTTGAAAGTGGAGTCTCAGGTCCATAGGATAGTGAAGAAGGTGTTTGGAACACTTTCCTTTATTGAATATAGGAATTGGGAGGTCATGTTGTGGCCTTAAAGGATGTTGGTTAGACCGCTTTTGGAATATCGTGTGCAATTCTGATCTCCTGCCTGCCTGAAGGGTGTTGTGAAACTTGAAAGGGTTCAGGAAAGATTGACAAGGATGTTGCCAGGATTGGAAGATTTGAGCTCCAGGGAGAGGCTGAACAGGCTGGGGCTGTTTTCCCTGGAGCTTCAGAGGCTGAGGGGTGACCTTATAGTGGTTTATAAAATCATGAGAGGCATAGATAGGATAAATAGACAAGGTCTTTTCTCTGGGACGGGTAGAGTCCAAAAATAGACAGCATAGGCTTAGTTAGTGTGAGAGGGGAAAGATTTAAAAGGGGAACAAAGGGGCAACGTTTTCATGCAGAGGGTGGTGCGTGTATGGAATGAGCTGCCAGAGGATGTGGTGGAGGCTGGTACAATGACAGCATTTAAAAGGCATCTGGGTGGGTGTATGAATTGGAAGGGTTTGGAGGGATATGGGCCAAGTGCTGGCAAATGGGACCAAATTACTTTCGGATATCTGGTCGGCATGAATGAGTTGGACTGGAATGTCTATTACCATGCTCTACAGCTCTCTGACTCCATGACTTTGTTCTGACGTATCTATAAGGTTAATGTTGAAGGTAAAACAACAAAATATTTATGACTGATTGTTGCATTGAGATTGTTTTGGATCTCTCTCGCACAATCCAATATTGCTTTCTTTTTTCATTTTGAATTCAATAAAAATGCCATCCCCTGTCTATGTGACATCCTCAGTGCTTGGGAGCCTCCTGTGAAGCGCTTCTGTGATCTTTCCTCCGGCATTTATAGTGATTTGTATCTGCCGCTCCCAGTTGTCAGTTGCTGTCCGCTGCAGTGGCCGGTGTATTGGGTCCGGGTCGATGTGTTTGTTGCTTGAATCTGTGAATGAGTGCCAGGGAACAGAGAACAGCCAGGGAATTCCCAGAGGCATGGCACTCATCCACAGATTCAATCAATAAGCACATTGACCTGGACCCAATATACCGGCCACTGCAGCAGACAGCTGGAACTGACAACCGGAAGCGGCAGAGACAAACCACTATAAAGGCCGGAGGAAACGTCACAGAAGCGCTTCACAGGAGGCTCCCAAGCACTGAGGATGTCACCTAGACAGGGGACGAAACGTTTGCAACAAAAACTCCCAGCTCGGCGAACAGAACCACAACAACGAGCACCCGAGCTACAAATCTTCTCACAGACTTTGAATGCCATTCCCTTTTATTAAATGAGATTACTTACAGTGTGGAAACTAGGCCCTTCAGCCCAACAAGTCCACACCAACCCGCCACCCACTCATACATTTGCCCCTTACCTAACACTACAGGCAATTTAGCACCTAACCTGCACCTCTTTAGACTGTGGGAGGAAACCCACACAGACAAGGGGGGGAATGTGCAAACTCCACACAGTCAGTCGCCTGAGGCGGGAACTGAACCCGGGTCTCTGGCGCTGTGAGGCAGCAGTGCTAACCACTGTGCCACCTTGCCGCCCATCGATGTATACTGGTAGCCTCTTGTAAGTATGTTCAGTGACTGACCTCCATAGTAAACAAATAAGTCTTGTGATCGCTCAAGTCGGGCCTAACTCCGGGAGCTGACCTTTCCAAATGACCTGGGAAAACAACAGATTGTTTTTTTCCCCATGGAGTCTCTCCAGGTCTTTTTTATCGAAGAATCGTTCTGGTTACAAGTTGAGCAGAATTAAAATGAGCAGCTACCTACAAAAACTTGCAATGACACCTCCAACTCAATGTCTCACTGAAAACTTTATCAAGTATCAAAGGTTTATAGTGCGGCTATAAATGGAGCAACACTAATAAGGTGCTCTGCTGAGAGACACAGATTTGCTCTTTTATTATAAAAACCCAGCAAACACTTTGGGGCCAGAGGGAAAACACGGAAAATGTTAAATTCACTCCAGACAGTACAGATCAATTGTATTCATCATTCATTGTTGGAATTGGTGATAAGGTGTGCTTTCTTGGAAAGGCATGAATAGCTCTTTTATCTCCAGTTCTCTAAAAGTGGTTAACTCCTTCTTGGAAAAACAAACACGATATTAATTATAATGAGGTCAGCCTGATGGAGCTCATAGAATATGAGTTTCCAGATTAGAACGGTTAACCTGGTCCAATCAGGGATCCCTGGTTGTTAGCTGAAAATGTGTTGCTGGAAAAGCGCAGCAGGTCAGGCAGCATCCAAGGAGCAGGAAATTCAACGTTTCGGGCCAGAGCCCTTCATCAGGAAACGAAACGTCGAATTTCCTGCTCCTTGGATGCTGCCTGACCTGCTGCGCTTTTCCAGCAACACATTTTCAGCTCTGATCTCCAGCATCTGCAGTCCTCACTTTAGCCCTGGTTGTTAACCTGGTCCAATCAGGGAGCCCTGGCTGTTAACCCGGTCCAATCAGGGAGTCCTGGCTGTTAACCTGGTCCAAACAGGGAGCCCTCTCTGTTAGCCCGGTCCAATCAGGGAGTCCTGGCTGTAAACTCGGTCCAATCAGGGAGCACTGGCTGTTAACCCAGTCCAATCAGGGAGTCCTGGCAGTTAACTCGGTGCAATCAGGGAGCCCTGGCTGTTAACCTGGTCCAATCAGGGAATCCTGGATGTTAACCTGGTCCAATCAGGGAGTCCTGGCTGTTAACCTGGTCCAATCAGGGATCCCTGGTTGTTAGCTGAAAATGTGTTGCTGGAAAAGCGCAGCAGGTCAGGCAGCATCCAAGGAACAGGAAATTCAATGTTTCGGGCCAGAGCCCTTCATCAGGAAACGAAAAGTCGAATTTCCTGCTCCTTGGATGCTGCCTGACCTGCTGCGCTTTTCCAGCAACACATTTTCAGCTCTGATCTGCAGTCCTCACTTTCTCCCTGGTTGTTAACCTGGTCCAATCAGGGAGCACTGGCTGTTAACCCGGTCCAATCAGGGAGTCCTGGCTGTTAACCCGGTCCAATCAGGGAGCCCTGTCTGTTAACCCAGTCCAATCAGGGAGCACTGGCTGTTAACCCAGTCCAATCAGGGAGCCCTGTCTGTTAACCCGGTCCAATCAGGGAGCACTGGCTTTTAACCTGGTCCAATCAGGGAGCACTGGCTGTTAACCTGGTCCAATCAGGGAGTCCTGGATGTTAACCTGGTCCAATCAGGGAGTCCTGGCTGTTAACCCGGTCCAATCAGGGAGCACTGGCTGTGAACCTGGTCCAATCAGGGATCCCTGGTTGTTAGCTGAAAAGTGTTGCTGGAAAAGCGCAGCAGGTATTGCAGCATCCAAGGAACAGGAAATTCAACGTTTCGGGCCAGAGCCCTTCATCAGGAAATGAAATGTCGAATTTCCTGCTCCTTGGATGCTGCCTAACCTGCTGCGCTTTTCCAGCAACACATTTTCAGCTCTGATCTCCAGCATCTGCAGTCCTCACTTTCTCCCTGGTTGTTAACCTGGTCCAATCAGGGAGCCCTGGCTGTTAGCCCGGTCCAATCAGGGAGCCCTGGCTTTTAGTCTGGACCAACGTAGTTCTGAAGTTCTATCAGCTTTGGACATACTGACCCTGGAGTGGGTTCAGAGGAGATTCATGAGGATGGTTCCAGGAATAAAAAGCTTAAGAAATGAGGAACAGTTGAGGACTCAATAGAGTTTAGAAGGATGAGGGATGATGTGATTGAATGGCCTGGACACAGTGGATGTTGTGAAGATGTTTCCATTGGGAGGAGAGACTAGGATCCAAGGGAACAGCCTTAGGATAAAGGGAAGACCTTTTAGAACAGAGATAAGGAGAAACTTCTTCAGCCAGAGAGTGGGGAATCCATGGGATTCACTGTCACCGAAGGCTGTGGGGGTCAGATCATTGAGTATATTTAAGACTGAGATGGATAGGTTCCTGAGTATCAAGGGGGTGAAGGGTCGGGGGAGAAAGCGGGAGAATGGAGGTTGAGAACGTTATCAGCTATGATTGAATGTCGGAGCAGACACGATGGGCCGAATGGCCAGATTTCTGCTCCTATGTCTTATTGTCTCATGGTCTTCTCAATTGAGGATCCCTGGGTGACAGGGAGGAAGAGGAGGGTCAGGGGTTCCGTTCACTCACAGCTGGCTCTGAGGGAGCTGGGACAGTGTGGACAACTCTCTATGTGTGTGACTAAAAGGGGACTTGGGGATGTGACACCAGTCTCTGAGGAGTTAGTTTAACACTGATCATTGAAGAATAGAGTGCTTTAGCCTATTGAGTTCTGGTATCGACACTCACCCCACTTTCCTGCATTAGGCCCAGAGCCATGTATGTTATGACATTGCTCACCCACGTATTGTGTAAAGGTTGTGATGTTTCCTGCCTCAGCTACCCTCCTGGGCAATGCATGCCAAACCCCCTAAGATCCTCTGAGTTGAAATTCCTCAATTCCTCTCGAAACCTGCTGTCTTTCACCTTCAAGATTAACCACCCCCTTCCGCCATGACTGACCCTTCAACTCAGCTGCTGTCCATCCCACTATGACCCTTACACACCTCTGTCGGGTTCCTCCCTGAGCCTCCTCTGCTGTAAGGGAAATGACCTGCGTTTATCCAGCCTGTCTTCATCGCTGAACCGTTCCATCACAGGATGGACTGGTGGATAACTTGAAGGATCTCCTCGGCATCTCGTCCAGTGCAGCTCCATCCTCCCTGGAGGGTGGGGATCGTGTGGCAGAGGGTTCATTCACCAGATCGTGCCCACACCCAGTTGGCGCCAGATGATGGAGGGACATGGTCGCTCAGTGGTTAGCACTGCTGCCTCACAGCACCCAGGTTCGATTCCAGCCTCGGGCGACTGTCTGTGTGGAGTTTACACATTTTCCCCATGACTGCATGGCTTTCCTCCGGGTGCTCCGGTTTCCTCCAATAATCCAAAGATGTGCAGGTCAGGGTGAATTGGCCGTGTTAAATTGCCGATAGGTTTAGATGCATTAGTCAGAGGTAAATGTCAGGGAATGGGTCTGGATGGGTTAATCTTCAGAGGATCGGTGTGGGTGTGTTGGGCCGAAGGGCCTGATTCCATGCTGTACGGAAATGAACCTGAAAAAACCCTTGCCATTCAGTGAATTGGGATCAGGGACGGGATTCACAACCCGGGATCACTGCACCAGGAGGGCTAGCCCGTTGGGCTGAATCCTGTAACACACTGAGGCCTAAACAATGGGTACAATTTCCCTACCTGTCATGGCAACCGTGCACGGCCTGCCTTCTCACCCATGCCCATTCCCTGAGAAGCGGTGACCCTCCGGTTAAAATGAACCCAGCGTTACACAGAGACAGACCTGTCCCCACCAGTACTGTACCCCAGTGTTACACAGTCACAGACCTGTCCCCACCAGTACTGTACCCCAGTGTTACACAGTGACAGACCTGTCCCCACCAGTACTGTACCCCAGTGTTACACAGTCACACACATGTCCCCACCAGTACTGTACCCCAGTGTTACACAGAGACAGACCTGTCTCCACCAGTACTGTGCCCCAGTGTTACACAGTGACAGACCTGTCCCCACCAGTACTGTACCCCAGTGTTACACAGTCACACACATGTCCCCACCAGTACTGTACCCCAGTGTTACACAGAGACAGACCTGTCTCCACCAGTACTGTACCCCAGTGTTACACAGTGACAGACCTGTCCCCACCAGTACTGTACCCCAGTGTTACACAGTCACACACATGTCCCCACCAGTACTGTACCCCAGTGTTACACAGAGACAGACCTGTCTCCACCAGTACTGTGCCCCAGTGTTATACAGGGACAGACCTGTCCCCACCAGTACTGTACCCCAGTGTTATACAGGGACAGACCCATCCCCACCAGTACTGTACCCCAGTGTCACACGGTGACAGACCTGTCCCCACCAGTACTGTACCCCAGTGTTACACAGAGACAGACCTGTCCCCACCAGTACTGTGCCCCAGTGTTATACAGTGACAGACCTGTCCCCACCAGTACTGTACCCCAGTGTTATACAGAGACAGACATATCCGCACCAGTACTGTACCCCAGTGTCACACAGTGACAGACCAGTCCCCACCAGTACTGTACCCCAGTGTTACACAGAGACAGACCTGTCCCCACCAGTACTGTGCCCCAGTGTTATACAGTGACAGACCTGTCCCCACCAGTACTGTACCCCAGTGTTATACAGAGACAGACTTATCTGCACCAGTACTGTACCCCAGTGTCACACAGTGACAGACTTGTCCCCACCAGTACTGTACCCCAGTGTTACACAGTCACACACCTGTCCCCACCAGTACTGTACCCCAGTGTCACACAGTGACAGACCTGACCCCAACCAGTACTGTACCCCAGTGTTACACAGAGACAGACCTGTCCCCACCAGTACTGTACCCCAGCGTTACACAGTGACAGACTTGTCCCCACCAGTATTGTGCCCCAGTGTTATACAGTCACACACCTGTCCTCACCAGTACTGTACCCCAGTGTTACACAGAGACAGACCTGTCTCCACCAGTACTGTACCCCAGTGTTATACAGGGACAGACCCATCCCCACCAGTACTGTACCCCAGTGTTATACAGTGACAGACCTGTCCCCACCAGTACTGTACCCCAGTGTTACACAGAGACAGACCTGTCCCCACCAGTACTGTGCCCCAGTGTTATACAGTGACAGACCTGTCCCCACCAGTACTGTACCCCAGTGTTATACAGAGACAGACTTATCTGCACCAGTACTGTACCCCAGTGTCACACAGTGACAGACTTGTCCCCACCAGTACTGTACCCCAGTGTTACACAGTCACACACCTGTCCCCACCAGTACTGTACCCCAGTGTCACACAGTGACAGACCTGACCCCAACCAGTACTGTACCACAGTGTTACACAGAGACAGACCTGTCCCCACCAGTACTGTACCCCAGCGTTACACAGTGACAGACCTGTCCCCACCAGTATTGTGCCCCAGTGTTATACAGTCACACACCTGTCCTCACCAGTACTGTACCCTAGTATTACACAGAGACAGACCTGTCTCCACCAGTACTGTACCCCAGTGTTATACAGGGACAGACCCATCCCCACCAGTACTGTGCCCCAGTGTTATACAGTGACAGACCTGTCCCCACCAGTACTGTACCGCAGTGTTACACAGTCACACACCTGTCCCCACCAGTATTGTGCCCCAGTGTTACACAGAGTCAGACTTGTCCCCACCAGTACTGTACCCCAGTGTTATACAGGGACAGACCCATCCCCACCAGTACTGTACCCCAGTGTCACACGGTGACAGACCGTCCCCACCAGTACTGTACCCCAGTGTTACACAGAGACAGACCTGTCCCCACCAGTACTGTGCCCCAGTGTTATACAGTGACAGACCTGTCCCCACCAGTACTGTACCCCAGTGTTATACAGAGACAGACTTATCTGCACCAGTACTGTACCCCAGTGTCACACAGTGACAGACCTGTCCCCACCAGTAATGTACCCCAGTGTTACACAGTCACACACCTGTCCCCACCAGTACTGTGCCCCAGTGTTACACAGAGACAGACTTGTCCCCACCAGTACTGTACCCCAGTGTCACACAGTGACAGACCTGTCCCCACCAGTACTGTGCCCCAGTGTTACACAGAGACAGACCTGTCCCCACCAGTACTGTACCCCAGTGTTACACAGAGACAGACCTGTCTCCACCAGTACTGTACCCCAGTGTTATACAGTGACAGACCTGTCCCCACCAGTACTGTACCCCAGTGTTACACAGAGACAGACCTGTCCCCGCCAGTACTGTGCCCCAGTGTTATACAGTGACAGACCTGTCCCCACCAGTACTGTACCCCAGTGTTATACAGAGACAGACTTATCTGCACCAGTACTGTACCCCAGTGTCACACAGTGACAGACCTGTCCCCACCAGTACTGTACCCCAGTGTTACACAGTCACACACCTGTCCCCACCAGTACTGTACCCCAGTGTCACACAGTGACAGACCTGACCCCAACCACTACTGTACCCCAGTGTTACACAGAGACAGACCTGTCCCCACCAGTACTGTACCCCAGCGTTACACAGTGACAGACCTGTCCCCACCAGTATTGTGCCCCAGTGTTATACAGTCACACACCTGTCCCCACCAGTACTGTACCCCAGTGTTACACAGTCACACACCTGTCCCCACCAGTATTGTGCCCCAGTGTTATACAGTGACAGACCTGTCCCCACCAGTACTGTACCCCAGTGTTATACAGAGACTTATCCGCACCAGTACTGTACCCCAGTGTCACACAGTGACAGACCTGTCCCCACCAGTACTGTACCCCAGCGTTACACAGTGACAGACCTGTCCCCACCAGTACTGTACCCCAGCGTTACACAGTGACAGACCTGTCCCCACCAGTATTGTGCCCCAGTGTTATACAGTGACAGACCTGTCCCCACCAGTACTGTACCCCAGTGTTACACAGTCACACACCTGTCCCCACCAGTATTGTGCCCCAGTGTTACACAGAGTCAGACTTGTCCCCACCAGTACTGTACCCCAGTGTTATACAGGGACAGACCCATCCCCACCAGTACTGTACCCCAGTGTCACACGGTGACAGACCGTCCCCACCAGTACTGTACCCCAGTGTTACACAGAGACAGACCTGTCCCCACCAGTACTGTGCCCCAGTGTTATACAGTGACAGACCTGTCCCCACCAGTACTGTACCCCAGTGTTATACAGAGACAGACTTATCCGCACCAGTACTGTACCCCAGTGTCACACAGTGACAGACCTGTCCCCACCAGTAATGTACCCCAGTGTTACACAGTCACACACCTGTCCCCACCAGTACTGTGCCCCAGTGTTACACAGAGACAGACTTGTCCCCACCAGTACTGTACCCCAGTGTCACACAGTGACAGACCTGTCCCCACCAGTACTGTGCCCCAGCGTTACACAGAGACAGACCTGTCCCCACCAGTACTGTACCCCAGTGTTACACAGAGACAGACCTGTCCCCACCAGTACTGTACCCCAGTGTTATACAGTGACAGACCTGTCCCCACCAGTACTGTACCCCAGTGTTACACAGAGACAGACCTGTCCCCGCCAGTACTGTGCCCCAGTGTTATACAGTGACAGACCTGTCCCCACCAGTACTGTACCCCAGTGTTATACAGAGACAGACTTATCTGCACCAGTACTGTACCCCAGTGTCACACAGTGACAGACCTGTCCCCACCAGTACTGTACCCCAGTGTTACACAGTCACACACCTGTCCCCACCAGTACTGTACCCCAGTGTCACACAGTGACAGACCTGACCCCAACCACTACTGTACCCCAGTGTTACACAGAGACAGACCTGTCCCCACCAGTACTGTACCCCAGCGTTACACAGTGACAGACCTGTCCCCACCAGTATTGTGCCCCAGTGTTATACAGTCACACACCTGTCCTCACCAGTACTGTACCCCAGTGTTACACAGAGTCAGACTTGTCCCCACCAGTACTGTACCCCAGTGTTATACAGGGACAGACCCATCCCCACCAGTACTGCACCCCAGTGTCACACAGTGACAGACCTGTCCCCACCAGTACTGTACCCCAGTGTTACACAGAGACAGACCTGTCCCCACCAGTACTGTGCCCCAGTGTTATACAGTGACAGACCTGTCCCCACCAGTATTGTGCCCCAGTGTTACACAGAGATAGACCTGCCCCCACCAGTACTGTACCCCAGTGTTACAGTGACAGACCTGTCACCACCACTACTGTACCCCAGTGTTACAGTGACAGACCTGTCCCCACCAGTACTGTGCCCCAGTGTTATACAGTGACAGACCTGGCCCCACCAGTACTGTACCCCAGTGTTATACAGTGACAGACTTGTCCCCACTAGTACTCTACCCCAGTACACAGTGACAGACCTGTCCCCTCCATTATTCTATCCCTGCTTTACACAGTGACAGACCTGTCCCCACCAGTACCATACCCCACTGTTACAAAGTGACTGACCTGTTCCCACCAGTTCTGTACCCCAGCGTTACACAGTGACAGACCTGCCCCCACCGATACTGTACCCCAATGTTGTAGAGTGACAGTACTGACCCCACCAATACCATACCCCAGTGTTATACAGTGACAGACCTGTCCCCACCAGTACTGTGTCCCAGTGTTACATAGTGACAGACCTGTCCCCACCAGTACTGTACCCGTGTTATACAGTGACAGACCTGTCCCCACCATTACAATACCCCAGTGTTACACAGTCACACACCTGTCCCCACCATTATAGTTCCCCAGTGTTTTACAGCGTTTGCTATCAGTGGAATCATCTGCCCATTATCAATTTGCTGTATTTATAAGAAATCTTTGTAGATATGCATGTCACATCGCATTATACTTTATGCTTAAACAAAGATTTATTCTCACGTACATTCCTGCACAGATGTCAACAGAAGTCATGTTTAAAATCTGGATCAGTAGTATATACCTTCAAAAATATGATTTTGTGTTGTTTATTTAAATTATACTTAATAATTTTTTAAAAACCCCAAGGTTTGAGAATTAGAATTAACTGCGAACAGGAATATCTTGTTGCCCACATCAGTTGACCAATCCAGGATGCAGTCATTGACTATACAATGGTCGACACCATCTCTCCCCCTCCAGCATTGTCACATTTGCTTCAGGTACTTGTTTCTGCATCTCCTCTCTGTCTCAGGAAAACTAGCCCAGCTTCTCCAAGTCCAACCAACATTTACTGACTTCGATCATAAATGTCGGTAATGAACGGAACTTTCCAAAACACACTCAATTTACCCTTCACACAATGGAAAGGGTGTGGATTTACTCACTGAGCTGTCGGTTTGAGATCCAGACGTTTCATTACCTGGTTCGGTAACATCATCAGTAGCGACCTCCAAGTGAAGTGAAGCTGTTGTCCCCTGCTTTCTATTTATATGTTTGCCCTGGATGGGGTTCCTGGGGTTTGTGGTGATGTCATTTCCTGTTCCTTTTCTGAGGGGTTGAGAGATGGTATCTCGATCTATGTGTTTGTTTATGGCGTTGTGGTTGGAGTGCCAGGCCTCTAGGAATTCTCTGGCATGTCTTTTTTTTTACTACAGAAAGACACGACCCCCTCTCCCACGTAGCCCGACACACGGATGAAAAAAACCACCATTTTGACTGGGAGAACACATCTATCCTGGGACAGGCTAAGCAAAGACATGCCAGAGAATTCCTAGAGGCCTGGCACTCCAACCACAACGCCAAACACATAGATCTAGATGCCAGCTCTCAACCCCTCAGAAAACAAACAGGAAATGACATCACCACAAACCCCAGGAACCCCATCCAGGAGAAAGATATAAACAGAAAGTAGGATACAACAGCTTCACTTCACTTGGAGGTCGCCACTGATGATGTTACCTAGCCAGGTAATGAAATGCCTGGATCTCAAACCTCCAGCTCAGTGAGCAAACCCACACCCTAAACCTCAACCTGAGCTACAAACCTTGCGAACACAATGGAAACTTGCAACAATCATGCAATGCACTTTTATGAGCATTTAAACAATTTGAATAAAAGTCCAGTTTTTAAAACAAATAATAGAAAACTCAGTTGAAGTGAGAAGAGAGAAAACTTCTCGAATTCTAAAATTTGGCTTTTTAAAAATATTTTCTGTGCTTTTGTTTTGTAAACATACACAACCCTAATGCAACAGGCTAGCAGGGTGGCTCAGTGGTTAGAACTGCTGCCTCACAGCACCACGGATCTGGGTTCAATTCCAGCCTCAGGTGACTGTCTTTGTGGTGTTTGCACATTCTCCCTGTATCTGTGTGGATTTCCTCCCACAGTCCAAAGCTGTGCAGGTTAGGGTGGATTGGTCATGCTGAATTGGTGCATTAGTCAGGGATAAATGTAGGGAAATGAGGGTGGGTGTGGACTGAAGATCCTGTTTCCACACTGTTGGGAATCTAATCTAATCTTTTTTTTATAAGTACTCCCAGTTCTCAGTTCTCAGAAACACCTTACAAAATCCGTCCGGATTTTTTCATTCGTTTCCTCAGTGTTACAGAATTTGGGTTCTTGGTAAATTAAGGAACGTTTTATCTTTAAAAATTGCCAGTTAGTTTTCTTGTGCTTAAAAAAAAGACTGAATTTTCAGAGACTTTGCACACAGCATGATTGGCAAGTGGTGATGAATTCAACACAGGGGGGGGAGGGTTGGCAAGGATTGTGAACGCGGCAGCTGCAATATCATGTGTTTTTACTGAACAAATGCCAAGAATTTAGACACCTGCAAAAAATTCAGTTTGGATCACAGGTATCCGGAGCTGGGATACATTCTTCAATCTTTCACAGGCGAATTGTACTCTTACCTTTATTAGATGAGGTGCAGAATACAAGAGCAGGGAAGTGATGCTGGAACTGTACAAAACGCTGTTTAGCCCACACCTGGTGTACTGTGTGCAGTTCGGGAATCCACGTGGATAGCAGGAGATGGAATAGCACTGGGTTGGGGAAGATTTCCCAGGGGTTAGCCCACACCTGGTGGACTGTGTGCAGTTCGGGAATCCACGTGGATAGCAGGAGATGGAATAGCACTGGGTTGGGGGAGATTTCCCAGGGGTTAGCCCACACCTGGTGTACTGTGTGCAGTACGGGAATCCACGTGGATAGCAGAGGATGGAAGACCACTGGGTTGGGGGAGATTTCCCAGGGGTTGCCTGGGCCGCAGTGTTTTGGATCTGAAGAGAAACCGGACAGACTGGGGAGACTTAGAGCAGAGAAGACTGAAGTAAGATTACAATCCATACAGTGTGGAAACAGGCCCTTCGGCTCGACAAGCCCACACTGACCCTCTGAATAGTAACCCACCCAGACCTATTCCTCTCCCCTACTCTATTGCTCAACATTTACCCCTGACTAATGCACCTAATGTACACATCCTTGAACACTATGGGACAATTTAGCATGGCCAATCCACCCTAACCTGCACATCCCTGGGCATTATGGGACAATTTAGCATGGCCAATCCACCCTAACCTGCACATCCCTGGGCACTATGGGACAATTTAGCACGGCCAATCCACCCTAACCTGCACATCCCTGGGCACTATGGGACAATTTAGCATGGCCAATCCACCCTAACCTGCACATCCCTGGGCACTATGGGACAATTTAGGATGGCCAATCCACCCTAACCTGCACATCCCTGGGCACTATGGGACAATTTAGCATGGCCAATCCACCCTAACCTGCACATCTTGGATTGTGGGAGAAACCGGAGCACCAGCTTTGAGTGACGGTCTGTGTGGAGTTTGCACATTCTCCCTGTGTCTGCGTGGGTTTCCTCCCACAGTCCAAAGATGTGCGGGTTAGGGTGAATTGGCCATGTTAAATTGCCCATTGTGTTAGGTGCGTTAGTCAGAGGTAAATGTAGTGTAGGGGGATGGGTCTGGGTGGGTTACTTTTCGGCGGTTCGGTGTGTACTTGTTGGGCCGAATGGCCTGTTTTCATACTGTGGGGAATCTAAACACCCAGGAGAAACTCACACAGACACGGGGAGAACGTGCAAACTCCACACAGTCGCCCAAGGGTGGGATCAAACCCAGCTCCCTAGTGCCGTGAGGCAGCAGTGCTAACCACTGAGCCACTGTTCTGCCCGTCTGGTGGGGGGAGAAGGTGGGATATGATTGAGCTGTATAAATGAAGGAAAAGGGATAGAAGCTTTCATAGGATGCCTACAGTAAGTAAGAGGCCATTCAGCCCATTGAGTGACCCTGCCATGCCGTCCCTGTACCCCTGTGTGGTGTTTTTCCCACCTAGCCTGCACATCCCTGGATACTCACAGGCGATTTAGCGCGGCCTATCCACACTACCCTGCACAACATCAGACTGGAGGAGGAAACCGGAGGAAATAAATGCAGACATGGGGGGGAGAACGTGCAAGCTCTACACAGACAGTTGCCCAAGGCTGGGATCGAACCCAGGTCCATGGCATCAATGCCAACCGATGTGCCACCGCGCATGGTTCAGACGTGAGGAAAAATGTTTCCACCCGGGAAAATCCAGATGGGAGTCTCACTGCCTGTAATGGTCGGAGAGGCAGGAGCCCTCTTAGTATTGAAGAAATATTCTGATGTCCATACAAGGCAGAGTCCTGGAAAATGACATTCGGACAGTTAAGTGCTTTGTTTAACCAGGGATGAATGCAATGGGCTGAAGGGCCTCTTGCTGTGCTGTAGGCCTCAATTGCATTAAAATGTGACACAACTGAGGTGAAAATCCAGGGCATTGTCAGAATTCTGCAGTGTTTTTTATTTGTTCACAAGACAAGGGCATTTATTGCCCAGAGCGCAGGAAAGGGTCAACCGCGTGGGTCTGGAATCACAGGTAGACAAGATTCCCTACAGTGTGGAAACAGGCCCTTCGGCCCAACCAGTCCACACCCACCCTCTGAAAAGTAAACCACCCAGACTCGTTTCCCTCTGACTAATGCATCTAACACTCTGGGCAATTTAGCACGGCCAATTCACCTAACCTGCACATCTTTGGATTGTGGGAGGAAACCGGAGCACCCAGAGGTAGGGCAAAACCAGGGAAGGATGGCAGTTTATTTTCCTGGAGGACATTAGTGAAAGGACATTGGATGGGTTTTTTTCCCTGACAATGTAATCATGCTTATCACTTGACGGGGATTCGAATCCGGATCTCCCAAAATATTACTTGGGCGATGAAAGGCTCTTGCCCGAAACGTCCATTCTCCTCGGATGCTGCCTGACCCACTGAGCTTTTCCAGCACCATCCTCTCGTCTCTGGATTAACAGCCCAGTGATAATTCACTAGGCCGTCACCTCAGCCAAAACGGTAAGTATTAAACCAATCCTCTTTCCTGAATGCACAATTATTAGCTCGCTTCAACAGACAGGTGAAGATCCATCTGGAGAGAGAGAGAGAGAGAGAAAGAGAGAGAGAGAAAGAGAGAGAGAGAGAGAGAGAGAAAGAGAGAGGCAATTGTTGTGAATCTGAACGTCACCTCAGCTTAAGCGAGGGGAGCAGGGTGAGGAGACTTGTTTAGGACGACCTCATAACAATTGAGCCAGCGCTCTTGCTGTCTATAGGAAAAGCAAACCAGCGAACTGAGCTGGATGTTGCTGGGAGTGGAGGCTTTGAGTCATAAGGATAGGCTTGGACACTCTTCACTGGGGTGTCAGAGGTTGAGAGGTGATCTTATAGAGGTTTCTAAAATCATGAGGGGTACAGATAAGGTGAAAGTCTTTTATCCCCTCGGGTGAGGCATTTCAAGACGACGTAGAATATTTTGAAGGTGAGAGGAGATAAGTTTTAAAAAGACAAGTTTTTTTCTTACCCGGAGAGTGGTTTGTGTGCGAAATGAATTTCCAGAGAAGTGGTGGGTTGTGGGGTGCAGTTACAATGTTTGAAAGGTATTTCGATAAGTACGTGTATCAGAAACGGTTGGAGAGATATGGACCTATTGCAGGTGTGGGCCTACTCTACTCTTTGGAGTACGGTGAGCATGCGCATGTTTAGGCCGAAGGGTGTGTTTCCGTACTGTTTGACTCTCTGAGTTAACCAGCCCCGAAACACTGGCGGATAACTGACTCAAGTTGGAGATGAAGACGTTCACACTGTCAACCAGTCGCTGTTAGATCCAACAGCTGTGCTAATGGGATAAGGCTCCAACGATCAAAGTGCAGTCTTTGAACTGATACCGCGTTTATTTACATAACACAGACAAATGAGGAATCAAGCAGTCTTCATCCATTTGCTTACCAATATGCAAAGCAAGCACTAATTTTCATTGCCAGGGTGGAGGTTAAACAGAGATCCCGTAAATTAGATTCCCTACAGTGTGGAAACAGGCCCTTCGGCCCAACAAGTCCACACCGACCCTCCAAAGAGTAACCCATTCCCCTACTTTTAACCCTGACTAATGCACCTATCACGACAGGACAATCTAGCATGGCCAATCCACCCTAACCTGCACATCTTTGGACTGTGGGAGGAAACCGGAGCAACCGGTGGAAACCCACGCAGACACAGGGAAAATGTACAAACTCCACACAGACTGTGGTCCGAGGCTGGAATTCAATTTCGGGGGTGGCATGGGAGGGGCGGAGGGGGACTGGTGGTCAGTGGTTAGCACTGCTGCCTCATGGCGCCAGGAACCAGGGTTCGATTCCCACCTCAGGCAACTGCCTGTGTGGAGTTTGCACATTCTCTCCGTGTCTGCGTGGGTTTCCTCCGGGTGCTCCGGTTTCCTCCCACAATCCAAAGATGTGCAGGTTAGGGTGGATTGGCCATGCTAAATTGTCCCATAGTCTCCAGGGATGTGCAGGTTTGGGTGGATTAGCCATGCTAAGTTGTCCCATAGTCTCCAGGGATGTGCAGGTTAGAGTGGATTGGCCATGCTAAATTGTCCCATAGTGTCCAGGGATGTGCAGGTTGGGGTGGATTGGCCATGCTAAATTGTCCCATAGTCTCCAGGGATGTGCAGGTTGGGGTGGATTGGCCATGCTAAATTGTCCCATAGTCTCCAGGGATGTGCAGGTTAGAGTGGATTGGCCATGCTAAATTGTCCCATAGTGTCCAGGGATGAGCAGGTTAGGGTGGATTGGCCATGCTAAATTGTCCCATAGTGTCCAGGGATGTGCAGGTTTGGGTGGATTGGCCATGCTATATTGTCCCATAGTCTCCAGGGATGTGTAGGTTAGGGTGGATTGGCCATGCTAAATTGTCCCATAGTGTCCAGGGATGTGCAGGTTAGGGTGGATTGGCCATGCTAAATTGTCCCATAGTCTCCAGGAATGTGCAGGTTGGGGTGGATTGGCCATGCTAAATTGTCCCATAGTCTCCAGGGATGTGCAGGTTAGGGTGGATTGGCCATGCTAAATTGTCCCATAGTCTCCAGGGATGTGCAGGTTGGGGTGGATTGGCCATGCTAAATTGTCCCATAGTCTCCAGGGATGTGCAGGTTAGGGTGGATTGGCCATGCTAAATTGTCCCATAGTTCCCAGGGATGTGCAGGTTAGGGTGGATTGGCCATGCTAAATTGTCCCATAGTCTCCAGGGATGTGCAGGTTGGGGTGGATTGGCCATGCTAAACTGTCCCATAGTCTCCAGGGATGTGCAGGTTAGGGTGGATTGGCCATGCTAAATTGTCCCATAGTTCCCAGGGATGTGCAGGTTAGGGTGGATTGGCCATGCTAAATTGTCCCATAGTCTCCAGGGATGTGCAGGTTGGGGTGGATTGGCCATGCTAAACTGTCCCATAGTCTCCAGGGATGTGCAGGTTAGAGTGGATTGGCCATGCTAAATTGTCCCATAGTGTCCAGGGATGTGCAGGTTAGGGTGGATTGGCCATGCTAAATTGTCCCATAGTCTCCAGGAATGTGCAGGTTGGGGTGGATTGGCCATGCTAAATTGTCCCATAGTCTCCAGGGATGTGCAGGTTAGGGTGGATTGGCCATGCTAAATTGTCCCATAGTCTCCAGGGATGTGCAGGTTGGGGTGGATTGGCCATGCTAAATTGTTCCATAGTCTCCAGGGATGTGCAGGTTAGGGTGGATTGGCCATGCTAAATTGTCCCATAGTTCCCAGGGATGTGCAGGTTAGGGTGGATTGGCCATGCTAAATTGTCCCATAGTGTCCAGGGATGTGCAGGTTGGGGTGGATTGGCCATGCTAAACTGTCCCATAGTCTCCAGGGATGTGCAGGTTAGAGTGGATTGGCCATGCTAAATTGTCCCATAGTGTCCAGGGATGAGCAGGTTAGGGTGGATTGGCCATGCTAAATTGTCCCATAGTGTCCAGGGATGTGCAGGTTAGAGTGGATTGGCCATGCTAAATTGTCCCATAGTGTCCAGGGATGTGCAGGTTAGGGTGGATTGGCCATGCTAAATTGTCCCATAGTCTCCAGGGATGTGCAGGTTGGGGTGGATTGGCCATGCTAAATTGTCCCATAGTCTCCAGGGATGTGCAGGTTAGAGTGGATTGGCCATGCTAAATTGTCCCATAGTGTCCAGGGATGAGCAGGTTAGGGTGGATTGGCCATGCTAAATTGTCCCATAGTGTCCAGGGATGTGCAGGTTTGGGTGGATTGGCCATGCTATATTGTCCCATAGTCTCCAGGGATGTGTAGGTTAGGGTGGATTGGTCATGCTAAATTGTCCCATAGTCTCCAGGGATGTGCAGGTTAGGGTGGATTGGCCATGCTAAATTGTCCCATAGTCTCCAGGGATGTGCAGGTTAGAGTGGATTGGCCATGCTAAATTGTCCCATAGTGTTAGGCGCATTAGTCAGGGATATATATAGGGCGTGGGAAAAGGTCTGTGTGGGTTACGCTTCGGAGGGGCGATGTGGGTTGGTTGGGCCGAAGGGCCGGTTTCCATACTGTAGGGAATCTAATCTCATCCTGAAGCCGGGCCCCTGGAGCTGTGAGGCAGCAGTGCTAGCCACCAAGCCATCCTGTGTTGGTCCACACTTCACCTTGTTGGCTTTCTACACCTTTAGCACTGCTTTGTTTATTCCCCCCCTCAAATATGTCCCCTCGCTACAACAACAACTTGCACCGTGCAGCACCTCGCTCCTGGAGAGGCAGGATCATCACGCAGAGATTGACAGTGAGCACACAAACCTTTGACACGGGGTCAATCACAACCAACATTTCCAACAGAACGCGTGTGTTAGATGTGCTGAGTAAGCCGTACGTTTTGGGGTGCTGTACTTTTTGAGCGTTCAACACAGTTTTTTTAAAAAAAGACCATCTTCGCAACTCCTGTGAGTCATTTTAAGATTCACATCACTGTTTCCCAAACCTGTTTTAATTTTAAAGCTAAAGATTTGTATCATCAAAGTGCTCTGAAGAAGAGCTACTGGACAAGAAATATTGACTCTGCTTTCTCTCTGCACAGACGCTGCCAGACCTGTTGAGGTTCTCCAGCAATTTCTGGGGTTTTGTTTCTCTTTCGGATCTGTAGCTTCCGCAGTTGTTTGTTTTAAGTCAGTATCACAGTTGAAGCAACTAATCACCTCACAGAAATACATGGAACTAATAACGAAACGCTCAGAAACAAAGAGAAGCTCATAACTAATATCTGTAGGGAAATAAAAATTAGCAAAGCTGAAAAGATTAAGTGTGAACAATGCAGCGAGTCATAGAACCAAAGAGCAAGGAAACAGACTCTTCGAAACAACCAATCCATGCCGACCATAATCCCAAACTCAACTTGTCCCACCTGCCTGCGCACGGCCCATACCCCTACAAACATTTCCTATTCATGTACTTACACAAATGTGTGTTAAATATTGTAACTTTACCAGCGTCCATCACTTCCTCTGGAAGTTCTATCCGCACGCGTATGTAAAACATGACCTTTTTAAATCTTGCTCCTCTCACCTGAAAGATAGGCCTCTGAGTCTTGAAACTCCCCCCACCTTAGGGAAAACAGCACCTGTCATTCACCTTCTCTATACCCCTCATGATCTTATAAATCTTCAATAAGTCACTCCTCAAACTCCAGTGAAGAAAATTCCAGCTGATCCAGCCTCTCCTTACAACTCAAACCCTCCAATCCCCAGTGAGACCCTAACAAATCTTTTCTGAACCCGCTCCCAATTAATAATGTCCTTCCTCCGACAGGGCGGCATGGTGGCTCAGTGGGTTAGCTTTGATTCCCCCCTCAGACGACTATCTGTGTGGAGTTTGCATATTCACCCCGTGTCTGCTGGGGTTTCCTCCGGGTGCTCTGGTTTCCTCCCACAGTCCAAAGATATGCAGGTTAGGATGGATTGGCCATGCTAAATTGTCCCATAGTGCCCAGGGATGCGCAGGTTAGGGTGGATTAGCCATGTTAAATTGTCCCATAGTGCCCAAGGATGTGCAGGTTAGGGTGGATTGGCCATGCTAAATTGTCCCAAAGTGCAGGTTAGGGTGGATTGGCCATGCTAAATTGTCCCATAGTGCCCAGGGATGTGCAGGTTAGGGTGGATTAGCCATGCTAAATTGTCCCATAGTGCAGGTTAGGGTGGATTGGCCATGCTAAATTGTCCCATAGTGCCCAGGGATGTGCAGGTTAGGGTGAATTGGCCATGCTAAATTGTCCCAAAGTGCAGGTTAGGGTGGATTGGCCATGCTAAATTGTCCCATAGTGCCCAAGGATGTGCAGGTTAGGGTGGATGGGCCATGCTAAATTGTCCCATAGTGCGCAAGGATGTGCAGGTTAGGGTGGATGGGCCATGCTAAATTGTCCCAAAGTGCAGGTTAGGGTAGATTGGCCATGCTAAGTTGTCCCATAGTGCCCAGGGATGTGCAGGTTAGGGTGGATGGGCCATGCTAAATTGTCCCAAAGTGCAGGTTAGGGTGGATTGGCCATGCTAAATTGTCCTAAAGTGCAGGTTAAGATGGATTGGCCATGTTAAATTGTCCCATAGTGTCCAGGGATGTGCAGGTTAGGGTGGATTGGCCATGCTAAATTGTCCCATAGTGTCCAGGGATGTACAAGTTAGGGTGGATTGGCCATGCTAAATTGTCCCATAGTGTTAGGTGCATTAGTCAGAGGGAAATGGGTCTGGGTGGGCTACTCTTCAGAGGGTCGGTGTGGGCTGGTTGGGCCGAAGGGCCTGTTTCCACACAGTCGGGGATCTAATCTAACTGGACACAAAACTCCCGAAAAGGCCTCACCAACCTCGACATGATATCCCAACTCAAAGGCCTGAGCAAGTGACCCAAATACCCTCTTAATCATGCTGATATTTCAGGAATCTTTCAAGGGGGCAGCTGGAAGAGTTAATCTACTCAGATTTTGCAAATCTGACATTCCCGTTGAAGAATGTGGAGAGAGAGGAAAACAAAAGCAGGAAACTACAGCTATCAGGAAATAGCTGGAATGTATTGTACGTAAAGTTCTTATACTGCACGTTCATACTTCATTAGATTCCGAAATGCATTTATAATCTCACAGTGTAACCAGGCGCAGACAAACAGTTTTCCATAACATTTTGGACAGAGGTCAGAGAAGGAGAGGGATCCTGGGATTGCTTGTCAACACACCCCTGCGCGTTAGGAGTGTGCTTAATAAGGCCCACAGGGTAACTGCCTTTACTCCTGATGCCCTAAGCGTTGATTCTCCTGCTCCTCGGATGCTGCCTGACCTGCTGTGCTTTTCCAGCACCGCTCTGATCTAAACTTGCCTTTTACCAGTCAAGACGTAGATTATCAGAGCAGGGAGGCTATGTTGGGGCTGTGCAGGACGTTGGTGAGGGGAGATGGGGACTCCATAAATATCTCCATCCTCGATGATGGGAGCGAGTCAGTGTAAAAGATAAGGCTGAAGCTTTCGCAGCAATCTTCAGCCAGAAATGTCGGGTGGATGATCCATCTCAGCCCTCCTCTGGACATCAAGACTGCATTCGACCAAGTGTGGTATCAAGGAGCCGTGGCTGAAATCAATCTGTTTTGGGGGGGGAAAGGTCTCCCCTGCTTGGAGTCATGTCAGAAATTGGTCGCGGTTATTGAAGGTCAGTCATCTCAGATCCAGGACATAGAGTCATCAAGACGTACACCAGAGAAACAGACCCTTCGGTCCAACCCGTCCATGCCGACCCGATATCCCAGCCCAATCTCGTCCCTTTTGCCAGCACCCGGCCCATATCCCTCCAAACCCTCCCTATTCATATACCCTTCCAAACACCTCTTAAATGTTGCAATTGTACCAGCCTCCACCACTTCCTCTGGCAGCTCATTCCATACACGCTCCACCCTCTGGGTGAAAAAGGTGCCCCTTAGGTCTTTTTTATATCTTTCCCCTCTCCCCCTAGACCCGTGCCCTCTAGTTCTGGACTCCCCCACCCCAGGGAAAATACCTTGTCTATTTATCCTATCCATGTCCCTCATGATTTTATAAACCTCTAGAAGGTCACCCCTGAGCCTCCAACGCTCCAGAGAAAACAGTCCCAGCCTAATCAGCCTCTCCTAGAGTCATAGAGTCATCGAGATGTACAGCATGGAAACAGACCCTTCGGTCCAACCTGTCCATGCCGACCCAGATATCCCATCCCAATCTAGTCTCACCTGCCAGCACCCGACCCATATCCCTCCAAACTCCTCCCATTCATATACCCATCCAAATGGCTCTTAAATGTTGCAAACATACCAGCTTCCACCACTTCCTCTGGCAGCTCATTCCATACACATATCACCTTCTGTGTGAAAAAATTGCCCCTTAGGTGTCTTTTATATCTTTCTCCTCTCACCCTAAACCTATGCCCTCTAGTTCTGCACTCCCCCACCCCAGGGAAAAGACTTTGCCTATTTATCTTATCCATGCCCCTCATGATTTTGTAAACCTCTATAAGGTCATCCCTCAGGGGAAACAGCCCCAGCCTGTTCAGCCTCTTCCTGTAGCTCAAATCCTCCAACCCTGGCAACATCCTTGTAAATCTTTTCTGAACCCTTTCAAGTTTCACAACATCTTTCCAATAGGAAGGAGACCAGAATTGCACGCAATATTCCAACAGTGGCCTAATCAATGCCCTGTACAGGCACAACATGACCTCCCAACTCCTGTACTCAATACTCTGACCAATAAAGGAAAGCATACCAAACGCCTTCTTCACTATCCTATCTACCTGCGACTCCATTTTGTTTTTGTTGATCAGTGCATCATGTGCAGGAGTTGGGAGGTCATGCTGTGGCTGTACTGGTTAGACGACTTTCGGAATATTGCGTTGAATTATGGCTTCCCTGCTCCAAGAAATAAGTCATTAAATGTGGAAGGGTTCAGAAACAATTTACAAAGGGATTACTTGGACTGGAGAGGGAGTGGCTGAATGGGTTGGGGCTATTTTCCGTGGACCGTCAAAGGCTGAGGGATGACTTTGTGGAAATTAATAAAAATCACATGGGGCGCAGCTAGCCAAACCCGAAACGTTGATTCTCCTGCTCCTCGGATGTCTGCCTGACCTGCTGCACTTTTCCAGCACCACCCTTTTCAACTCTGAGTAGCCAACGTTTTTCTCCTCAGGGTCGGGGATTCAAAAACCAGAAGAGCGGAGGTTTAAAATGAGAGGGGAAAGGTGTGAAAGGGGCCTAAGGGACAACTTTTTCACCCAGAAGGTGGTACGTGTATGGAATGAGCTGCCAGAGGAAGTGGTGGAGGCTGGTACAATTACAGCATTTAAGAGGCATCTGGATGGGTATATGAATAGGAAGGGTTTGGAGGGAGATGGGCCGGGTGCTGGCAGGTGGGACTAGATTGCATTGAGATATCTGGGTCGGCATGGACGGGTTGGACCGAAGGGTCTGTTTCCGTGCTGTACATCTCTATGACTCTATGACTCTAGGAGAGGCTGATTAGGCTGGGACTGTTTTCTCTGGAGCGTCGGAGGCTGAGGGGTGACCTAGCATGCATAGAAAGCGGATTTCACAGTTAAGTACTTCAAATAATTTTTATTTGTTCGTTAATGGGCCATGGGTGTCCCGAGCTGGGCCTGGCATTTATTGTCCCGTCCCTTAATGCCCCTTGAGAAGGTGACGGTGAGCCACCTCCCTGAACTGCTGCAGTCTCTGTGCCCTAATTATACCCACAATGCCCTGAGGGAGCGAACACCAGGATGTGGAGCCGAAAGGAGCAGTGATATATTTCCAAGTCGGGATGGTGAGTGGCTCCGAGGGGTACCTGCAAGGGGGTGGCGTTCCCATGTATCTGCTGCCCTTAGTCTTCGAGATGGACGTGGGTTTGGAAGATGCATTTCTGCGCGGCATCCTGTAGCTGGTACACATTGCTGCTACTGAGCGTCGGTGGTGGAGGGAGTAGGTGTTTGTGGATGTGGGGCCGATCAAGCGCGGGCTGCTTTGTCCCTCCCTGAAAGGTGTCGAGTTTCTTGAGTGTTGTTGGAGCTGCCCCCATCCAGGGGCAAGGGGGGAGTATTCCCTCACCCTCCTGACTTGTGCCTTATATTGTAGATGATGGACAGGCTACAGAAATAACTACAAGTTCATGATTAAATCCTTTCAGAGACCCAGGAAACCCATATGCCACTAGACCGACTTCAAAAATCCAAGGTAAAATATAACTAGATCGCACATCTTAAACTATTGTTGACACTTTTCCAACAGTCAGCCACTGTGTGCCAGGAGTGGGAGATATCTCTCAAATGAGCTCTGGGTCAGAGGGCAGGGCTTTACCTCAGGTATTCTTTGTTCCAGACAGGACAATCTCTCCCACAAAGAAACCATGGCAACAGCACTGTTTGCCTTCAGCGAAATCTTCCCTCCCCACACTTTTTCCAGGCTGCGCTCTGGCTAAATCTAACCCCAGACACACACAGACTTGACTTTCATGCAGAATGGGATTAATGGCATTCATCTTCCAGTTGCAGTTCCGACAGCAGCCATTACCATCGGCGGCGCTGCTGAGGCAGCTTACCTGCCCTCAGTTCGGGCGGGCAGTTCCTGGGACTGGGCCGGTCGCCTTTGATTGGATGACAGGCAATCACGTACAGTAATTGGCTGTGCAGGTCAAAAGCTGACTTGATTGGCACCGCAGCCTCTCCCTCCACCATCGGTGCTCAGTAGCAGCAGTGTGTACCATCTACACGATGCCCTGCAGAAACTCACCAAAGATCCAGAGACACCTTGCAAACCCAAGGACGAGGGCAGCAGATACGTGGGAACACCACCCCCCCCTGCAGGTACCCCTTCGAGCCACTCACCACCCCGACTTGGAAATATAACGCTGTTCCTTCAGCGTCGCAGAATTTGAAAGCTTCCTTGATCCTAAACCTATCAGGCAAATGTGGCTCAATTTTGACTGGCACACAGAGGAGGTGGTGAAGGTGGGCACAACATTTAAAGGGCATCGAGATGGGTACATGAATAGGAAGGGTTTAGAGGGATGTGGGCCAAGTGCTGGCAAGTGGGACTAGATTAGGTTAGGATATCTGGTTGGCATAGACGAGTTGGGCTGAAGGGTCTGTTTCCGTGCTGTATAACTCCATGACGTACACCACTGTAGCGTATCAATGTGGCACCTTTTGGAAGGACAATCAATGTTACGCTCACCAGCAAATTCTTTTGTTTCTAAGCCTGAGGCCACACACCTCTCTCTGGTCAAAACGCAACGAGGTGAGAATCAAAGGGACTAGAGGGAGGGAAAATGTCACTGCGAGATCTGGCTGTTGGGAACTTGTAGACGATTCAGGGCTGGAGTGGTCGAAAATGGGAATGAAGGTTTCGGTGAGAGAGACAGAGGGAAGTTGAGAAGTGATTGTAGAGACTTCTAGCTGATAGAGTGAGTGAGGGCAAAGTGAGTGGTGAGTCAGAAAAATATCTCGGACTTTGGCCAGGCTCACTCGGGCTGACGTAGCCAATTTCTTGCATGAATGATACCAGAGATAAGGAGGGCCGCTCTAATTGCAGGAGAATGACTCAGCGTTGGTTATGGAACTACAGTTTCCGGATCAGTGTTTGTGTTTAGCAATGAAAAGAAAGATGAAAGAAGAACAAAAAGACAGTGACTGACACAGAAGCTTTGTTGTGCTATTTTCCATTCTGACGTGCGAGCCAAGGCCCACGCGTGATAAACAGGCCTCTCCCTCACCTTGCCTCCTCACGGAAGCTGCTGGAAACAGAACCTTTTGTGTTCGGCGAGACCCGGCTGCGGCAGAAACAGCAGGCGCAGCGGCAAGGTGGCGGCGTCGGCGTTGGTGGGGCCGAGCGCAGGCTTCAAGATGGCGGCATCGTTGATGGTGCTGGTTCAAGTGACGACACCATTGCCTTGGTTCAGGAACGTTTGTGGGCTCTGACACTTCAACTGATTCAAAGATGGCGGGGGCAGCAGCAAGGGGTTGCCAGCAGCAAGTGATGGCGACGTTGGTGGGCCTAGTTCATAGCAGCCTGTCAGGACAGTGACACAGACACTTTCCTTTCCTTTCATATCTGTTTCTTTATTTTCGCCTCTTATTTTTAATTCTAACTCTTGCGTTCTAAGATGACGCCAGATAATAGCACTTTTCACGGGATTCCTGCTTACACATGACATTAAAATCTAACCTAATGTGGAAAATATGAACAGGAGTAGGCCTTGAAGCCTGCTCCACCAGTCAATCCAATGATGTGGAGGCCCAGTGGCTCAGTAGTTAGCCCTGCTGCCTCACAGCGCCAGTGACCTGGGTTCAATTCCAGCCTCCGGCCACTGTCTGTGTGGAGTTTGCACATTTCTCCCTGTGTCTGTGTGGGTTTGCTTTGGTTTCCTCCCATAATCCAAAAGTTTTGAGTATAAGGGTTGGGAGGTCGCATTGCGGCTACATTGGACATTGGTTAGGCCGCTTTTGGAATATTGTGTGCAGTTCTGGTCTCTCTCCTTTCGGAAGGATGTTGTGAAACTTGAAAGGGTTCAGAAAAGATTGACAAGGATGTTGCCAGGGTGGGAGGGTTTGAGTTACAAGGAGAGGCTGAATAGGCTGGGGCTGTTTTCCCTGGAGTGTTGGAGGCTGAGGGGTGACCTTATAGAGGTTTACAAAATCATGAGGGTCATGGATAGGATAAATAGACAAGGTTCTTTCCCCTGGGGAGGGGGGAGTCCAGAACTGGAGAGCATAGGTGAGAGGGGAAAGATATAAAAGGGACTTAAAGGGCACCTTTTTCACACAGAGGGTGGTACGTGTGTGGAATGAGCTGCCAGAGGCGGCATGGTGGCACAGTGGTTAGCACTGCTGCCTCACAGCGCCAGGGACCTGGGTTCAATTCCCGCCTCAGGCGACTGACTGTGTGGAGTTTGCACGTTCTCCCCGTGTCTGCGTGGGTTTCCTCCGGGTGCTCCGGTTTCCTCCCACAGTCCAAAGATGTGCGGGTCAGGTGAATTGGCCATGCTAAATTGCCCGTAGTGTTAGGTAAGGGGTATATGTAGGGGTATGGGTGGGTTGCGCTTCGGCGGGTCGGTGTGGACTTGTTGGGCCGAAGGGCCTGTTTCCACACTGTAGGGAATCTAATCAAAAGGAAGTGGTGGAGGCTGGTACAATTGCAACGTTTAAGAAGCATTTGGATGGGTATATGAATAGGGAGGGTTTGGAGGGATATGGTGCTGACAAATGGGACTGGATTAGGTTCGGATATCGGGTGGGCATGGACGAGTTGGACTGAAGGGTCTGTTTCCGTGCTGCGCATCTCTATGACTCCGAACTAACTTTCGGGGCAGCACGGTGGCACAGTGGTTAGCACTGCTGCCTCACAGCGTCAGAGACCCGGGTTCAATTCCCGCCTCAGGCGGTGTGGAGTTTGCACGTTCTCCCCGTGTCTGCGTGGGTTTCCTCCCGGTGCTCCGGTTTCCTCCCACAGCCCAAAGATGTGCGGGTCCGGGTGAATTGGCCATGCTAAATTGCCCGTAGTGTTAGGTGAAGGGGTAAATGGAGGTGGGTTGCGCTTCGGTGGGTCGGTGTGGACTTGTTGGGCCGAAGGGCCTGTTTCCACACTGTAAGTAATCTAATCTAATCTAAATCAGCCCATCCTTACCCAGTCTGGCCCACGTTTGAATCCGAGTCACTCTCATTAACGTCACTCGCCAACCACTCATGCCAAAGGCATTTCGGGACTGCCCAGCAAATACTGACCGATCCCACAGCAAACAGGACATTTGATGTCCCATTAAAATCGCCTCCTCGCTGCCTTGACACTTTCAGCCGGTTAATTTGACAGGCACAACTGATGAGCTGGAATTTCCTGCCACTATGCATGAGGAAGACTGAGCTCATTGTTCGTCTGAGTTCCTTTCCCAGTTTCCGGCTCTGTTCCCTGGTCACGCAGTCTGAGATGAAGCGAGCCATTTGAAACTTGGAGGGAGCCTCAGAACCCACGCCCGCACCATCGCCCGAATTCCTGCCGGCTGGTGCAAGTTGAATCCAACGAAAATAGGAAACCATCGTCGGCTGGCAGGGAGAAGCCCCGTTTGGTGCTGCCCCGGGGCCTTCTAGGCGATGAAACGCCAGTCCTCTCTTGGCCTGGGCCTACGTGTGATGGCAGACCCACTGCGATGTAGCCGGCCGTGAACGGGGGCAATAACGTCGCGAGTGTGGCGCTGGGAAAGCACAGCAGGCCAGGCGGCATCCCAGGGGCAGGAGAATCGGGCATCAGAATTCCTGAAGAAGGGCTTATGCCCGAAACGTCGATGCTCCTGCTCCTCGGATGCTGCCCGGCCTGCTGTGCTTTCCCAGCGCCATACTCTCGACTCTGATCTCCAGCACCTGCAGTCCTCCCCCTTTCCCTCCAGGCAATAATTGCTGGCCGAGCCAAAGACGCCGAGATCCCCAGGAAGGAATTATAAAAAGGAAACGCACCTCCACTCGGCCGTGCTTTCCCGGCACCGCACTTTGACCTTTGACCCTTAGCGGTCCTCACTTTGACCCAGCCTCATTGATGTCTAAGATCTTCCACTGTTTAAGCATTTTCAGTGCATTGTCTGGGGCTGAATGTTCACTTGACCACGCACATATCCTGCTCAGCTCACTTTGAAACATTCCTTAACATCTACCAGTTGGCTTTAGCTGTCTGACTCAATATTGTCCTCATAACGGCACCGCACTGTTTTACAGAGTTGCTCTCAGCTGTCATTATTCACTCATGGAATGTGGGCATCGCTGGGCTGGTATTTAATGGACAGCACGGTAACTCAGTGGTTAGCACTCTAGCCTCACAGTGCCAGGGCCCAGGTTCGATTCCAGCCTCGGGCGACTCAATACAAAGAAGTGCAGGTCAGGGTGGATTGGCTGTGCTAAATTGCCCCATAGTGCCCAGGGATGTGCAGGTTAGTATGGATTGGCCATGCTAAGTTGTCCCATAGTGCCCAGGGATGTGCAGGTTAGGGTGGATTGGCCTTGCTAAATTGTCCCATAGTGCCCAGGGATGTGCAGGTTAGGGTGGGATTGGCCATGCTAAATTGTCACATAGTACTCAGGGATGTGCAGGTAAGGATGGAGTGGCCATGCTAAATAGCCCCACATTGAACTGGAATGTGCAAGTTAGGGTGGATTGGCGAAGCTAAGTTATCCCATAATGCCCAGAGATGTGCAGGTTAGAGTGGTTTGGCCATGCTAAATTGTCCCATAATGCCCAGAGATGTGCAGGTTAGAGTGGTTTGGCCATGCTAAATTGTCCCATAGTGCCCAGGGATGTGCAGGTTAGGGTGGACTGGCCGTGCTAAGTTGTCCCATAGTGCCCAGGGATGTGCAGGTTAGGGTGGACTGACCGTGCTAAGTTGTCCCATAGTGCCCAGGGGTGCCCAGGGATGTGCAGCTTGGGGTGGATTGGCCATGCTAAATTGCCCCATAATGCCCAGGGATGTGCAGGTTAGGGTGGACTGGCCGTGCTAAGTTGTCCCATAGTGCCCAGGGGTGCCCAGGGATGTGCAGGTTAGGGTGGATTGGCCATGCTAAATTGTCCCATAGTGCCCAGGGATGTGCAGGTTAGGGTGGATTGGCCATGCTAAATTGTCCCATAGTGCCCAGGGATGTGCAGGTTCGGGTGGATTGGCCATGTTAAATTGTCCCATAGTGCCCAGGGATGTGTAGGTTAGAGTGGTTTGGCCATGCTAAATTGTCCCATAGTGCCCAGGGATGTGTAGGTTAGAGTGGTTTGGCCATGCTAAATTGTCCCATAGTGGCCAGGGATGTGCAGGTTAGGGTGGATTGGCCATGCTAAATTGCCCCATAGTGCCTAGGGATGTGCAGGTTAGGGTGGATTGGCCATGCTAAGTTGTCCCATAGTGCCCCGGGGTGCCAGGGATGTGCAGGTTAGGATGGATTGGTCATGCTAAATTGTCCCATAGTGCCCAGGGATGTGCAGGTTAGGGTGGATTGGCCGTGCTAAATTGTCCCATAGTGTCCAGGGATGTGCAGGTAAGGATGGTGTGGCCATGCTAAATAGCCCCATTGTGTCCAGGGATGTGCAGGTTAGGGTGGATTGGCCATGCTAAATTGCCCCATAGTGCCCAGGGATGTGCAGGTTTGTGGATTGGCCAAGCTAAGTTGTCCCATAGTGCTCAGGGGTGCCAGGGATGTGCAAATTAGGGTAAATTGGCCATGCTAAATTTTCCCTTGGTGCCTAGGGATGTGCAGGTTAAGGTGGATTGGCCATGCTAAATTGTCCCATACTCAGAGGTAAATATCGCTTATGGGAATGGGTCCAACTCATCCATGCTGACCAGATGTCCTAAATTAATCATCCCATTTGCCAGCATTTGGCCCATATCCCTCTAAACCCTTCCTGTTCATATACCCATCCTGATGCCTTTTAAATGCTGTCATTGTACCAGCCTCCACCGCTTCCTTTAGCAGCTCATTCCACACACGCACCACCCTCTGCGTGAAAAAGCTGGCTCTTCTGTCCCTTTTATATCTTTCCCCTCTCACCCTAAACCTCTAGTTCTGGACTCCCCCACCCCATTGAAAAGGCCTTGTCTATTTACCCTATCCATGCCCCTCATGATTTTATAATCCTCCACAGGTCACCCCTCAGCCTCCGCCGCTGCAGGGAAAACAGCCACGTAATCTTGCACACCTCCATCATGTACCCACTCGCCACTTCCCCCACGGCCTTCCAGCTCTGAAGACAACATCCCAAGCTTTTCCAGCCTTTCTTCATCGCTGAAGTGCACGTGCTGGGCCAGCATCCTGGTGAATCTCGTCTGCAGCCCCTCTGGACTCATTTCACACCCTTCCCAGACTGGAGCTGCACACAATACTCCAGCCTAGGCCCATCCAAAGTCCTGTGTATAACCTCTCTGCCCTTATAACCTACGTTAAAAAGCACATAATACCAGGTTAAAGTCCCACAGACTTACTTGGGAAGTCCAAGCTTTCATCAAGTAGCTAGTGGGGCAGGATCATAGGACACAGAATTTATCGTAAAAGATCATGTCAGACAACTGATGCGATGTATCGAACAAACTGAGATTGCTGTCAAGTCTTTAATCACTTAGAATGGGGATGTGGGTTTTGATATGTAAATACCAGAACTTCTTTCAAGTTACATTCCTGAGATAACTTAAGGTTTTATTTTTTAAAAAAGGTGCCAGCTCAGACAATGCATTAAAGTTGAAAGGTTAGAGGCTGTCTGTATCCCAATCAGACTGGTTCTGTTTCCCAAGTAGGAATTGATGCAATGTCCCATGGGCGGACTGTCTACAGATTGTGTACTTTTTCAACAAGATGAAATGTATCTGCAAATGCAAGATGAACTCATAGACTTATATGTGTGTGTGTGCACGTGTTTGAGTGTGTGAGCGAGTGTGTGTGTGTGTGTGTGTGTGTGTGAGAGAGAGAGAGAAAGAATGAGCGTTTGTGAGGGAGAGAGGGAGAATGTGTGTGTGTATGGTGAGAGAGTAAGAGTGAGAGAGGGAGAGGGAGAGTGTGTGAGCGTGTGAGGGAGAGGATGTGTGTGTGTGGGAGAGAGAGAGAATGAGAGAGTGTGTGTTTGGGAGACAGTGTGAGTGTGTGTGAGAGAGTGTGTGCTTGATACATTGTTAGCATGTGTGACAGAGTGTGTGTGTGTGTGTGTGTGTGTGAGGGAGAGAAAATGAGTGTGTTTGTGCACATGTGATGGACAAAGAGAGAGAGTTTGTGTGTGGGAAAGAGAGTGTGCGTGTGGGTGTGTATGGGGTGTATGTGTGTGTGAGTGCACGTGTCTGTGCGTGCCTGTGTTGGGGTGTATGTGTGTGTTGTCTGTGTATGTGTGTGGGCTTGCATGGGTGTGTGTGGAGGGGCGTATGTGTGTGTGTGTGTCTGTTGTGTCTGTGCTTGCCTGTGTGTGTGTGTGTTGGGGTGTGTGTGTGTTGTCTGTGTATGTGTGTGGGTGTGTGTCTGTGTGTGTGGGTGGATGTGTCTGTGTGTGTGTGTGCCTGTGTGTGCGTATGGGTGCCTGTGTGTAGATGTGTGTGTCTATGTTTGTGTGTGTGTGTGTCTGTGTGTGTGTGTCTGTCTGTGTGTGCATGTGTGTGTGTGTGTCTGTGTGTTTGTCTGTGTGTTTCTGTGTGTGTGTGTGTGTGTCTGTGTGTGTGTGGGTGTGTATGTGTCTCTGTGTGTGTCTGTGTGTGTGGGGGTGCGTGTGTCTGTGCGTGTGTGAGTGTGTGTCTGTGTGTGTGTATGTCTGTGTCTGTGTGTGTGAGTGTGTGTCTGTGTCTGTTTCTGTGTGTGTGAGAGTGTGTGTCTGTGTGTGTGGGTGTGTCTGTGTGTTTCTGCGTGTGTGTGTGTCTGTGTGTGTGTGGGGATGTGTGTGTCTGTGTGTGTGTGTGTCTGTGTGTGTGTGTCTGTGTCTGTGTGTGTGTGCGTGTGTGTGTGTGTCTGTGTGTGTGGGTGTGTGTGTGTGTGTGTATACTGTAGTGGGGTTGAGAAACGTAGCCAGCACTAATAAAGGCAGAGCGTCTCCTCTCCCCGAATAACCAGCTGCACCACCTTCAGGGGTGTGCGGGTGAAGACCCCAAGCTGAGGGCAGTCTGGGACTGAGACCATGGTCTCTCCCTGCACTGTCAGCACCAACATGTCAGAGACAGCTGTGCCAACCCAGCAATGACTGGCTTGTCGCCAACACTTGGCGCAGGCATGAAGGTTGGTCATGCCCCCAAACCACATCTTTAACCCTTAGACTTCCTGATCGGGTCCAATCCTGGGCCTGCTCTCGGGTTCGAAGCCCCCTTTGTGTATACAGTGTGTGATCTCACACTGCTGGGTATGAGTCGGTCACTCAGGACAGTGCCTTGGCTGGAATAAACAGAGAGAGGACACAGCTGTGGTTTCAGGTTAGCTTCGCCAAAGCTGTTAAACAGCGAGAGAGAGTAAAGGTGTTTCTCTCCTTCCCTCGATAAGCTCAGTGACCCACCATTATCCCTGCTCTTGTTATGGTCTCCTTCCCTTTTTAACTAAAGGCATCACCTTGGCAGCTTTCCGATTCTCTGCACAAGGACTCTTACACGCGGCTCGTTCGGGTCGTCTGCTCACCTCGGTCCCTGCCTGGCGATAGTGACAATGTGAGACACAGAGAGAGAGAGAGAGAAAGCCAGGAGAGGGAGAAAGAGTGAGAGAGAGGGGTATCCAGGGGAGTGAGAGAGAGAGAGGGGGGGAGGGGGTGTTAGAGAGAGAGAGAGAGAGAAAAAGCCAGGAGAGGGAGAAAGCGTGAGAGAGAGGGGTATCCAGGGGAGGGGGAGAAAGAGAGGGAGGGAGAGAGAGAGAGAGAGAGAAAGGGTCTGGGTGGGATACTCTTCGTAGGGTCAGTGTGGACTTGTTGGAGAATCTAATCATCTCAAGGGCTGGCAGATAGTGTGAGTGAGCCGAGAGAGAGAGAGAGAGAGAGAGAGAGAGAGACGGAGCCAAGAGCCAGGAGAGGCAGTGAGAGAGAAAAAGAGGGCCAGGAAAGATAGAGTGAGCCAAGAGGGAGGGGAAGAGAGAAAGAAAGAGGGCCAAGTGAAGGAGAAAGTGTGAGAGGGGAGGGGGAGGGAAAAGAGAGAGAGAGTGGGGGTGGGGTGGGGAGGGGGGTGGGAGACAGAGAAAGCCTGGAGAGAGACAGGACCAAGAGATAGTGAGAGAGGGAGAGGGGGAGGAGAGAGAGAGAGCCTGGAGGGAGAGATAAAGAGAGGGGGAGGGGAAGGAGAGAGAAAGCATAGGGAGGGAGAGAGCCCGGAGAGTGGGAGAGGGACGAGAGTAAGACAAAGAGAAAATGAGAAAGAGAGAGAATTGCAGAATGAGAGAGAAGGCCAAGAGAGGGAAAGAGAGAGAGAGGGATGGCTGAGAGATAGACAGAGGCAGGAGAGAAAGAGAGAGAGGAAGAGAAAGGGAGAGTGACAGAGCCAGCAGAGAGAGAGAGAGAGAGAGAGAGCCAGTAAATAGAGAACTGGAGCCTTATGACAGGAGTAGTCAGTGAGGAGATGGTATGTCAGTTACAGAAAGCCCAGGTTCGAGCACAGTAGGGCGCTCTGTACCCCCTGCCTTAGGGGATGATGCTAATCTTGGAGGGAGTCTGATTTACTGAGACGAGACCAATGCTGGGCCCTACTGACTCCGAGAAATTCATGACACGGGGGTCTAGATTTGCTGGAAACGCAGATGTGACAGCGCTGTGATTAAAGTTTCCAGGGCATGACGACTGATTTTTCATTCACCCCCGACCGCGCGATGTGGGCAGCCCCGTGGCTGGGCCGGTATTTATTGCCCCAAGAAAGGCTTTGCCCTCCTGAGCAGGTTGAAAGGAGCACGTTTCGGTTAGGCCGCACTCGGAGTAACTCCGTTCAATGCTGGCTGCCACATCACAGGAAGGATGCGGAGGCTTTGGATAGAGGGGGGAGAAGAGGGATTCCCAGGACGCTGCCTGGGTTAGAGGGTTGAAATGTCTAATATTAGGGGGCATTCGTTTAAGGTGAAAGTTCAAAGGAGATGTGAGGGGGCAGTGGGAGTGTGGGACACGTTGCCAAGGGTGATGGCAGAGGCATACATGATAGGAGCGTTTAAGATGCTCTTAGATAAGCAGATGGATATGCAAGGAATGAAGGGATATGGACCAGAGGTGGTCAGAAGGGATTAGTTCAATGTGGCATCATGTTGGGCATAACATTGTAGATCAAAGGGCCCATTCCTGTGCGGTACATCTCTATGTTCTGTGTAAATGCTGCAATCTCAAGGCTGTAGAGAAGTCACCCCTCCATATTGGGGACAATGAAAGAACGGTCAACATCATTCCAAGCCTGAATGCCACAGAGATGACAGGCGGTGGTGTTCCCATCGATTGCTCTTGGCCTACTTACCAGTAGAAATCACAACTTTGGTAGGTACTGGAGAACTTTAACAAGGACGTCGCTGGGACTGGAGGGTTTGAGCAACAGGGAGAGGCTGAATAAAATGAGGATCCTGACAGGACGGAAACAGGCCCTTCGGCCCAACAGGTCCACACCGAGCCAACAAAGAGGAACCCACCCAGACCCACTCCCCAACCCTATATTTGCACCTGACTAATGCATCTAACCCGCACATCCCTGGGCACTATGGGACAATTTAGCATGGCCAATCCACCCTAACCTACACATCCCAGAACACGAGGGACAATCTAGCATGGCTAATCCACCCTAACCTATGCATCCCTGGGCACTATGGGACAATTTAGCATGGCCAATCCAGCCTAACCTGCACATCCCTGGGCACTATGGGACAATTTACCATGGCCAATCCATCCTAACCTGCACATCTTTGGACTGTGGGAGGAAACCGGAGCAGCCGGAGGAAACCCACACAGACAGGGGGAGAATGTGCAAACTCCACATAGACCCAAGGCTGTAATCAAACCTAAGACCCTGGTGCTGTGAGGCAGCCGTGCTAACCACTGAGCCACCGTATAGATAGGGGCGTTTCTTCCCTGAAGAGGCAGAGACTGAGAGGTCACTTTGTAGTGGTTTATAGAATCATGAAGGGCATGGGTAGGAGGGGCGTCTCCACAACTGACGGGGATTGGTATAAGGTGATTGGAGAAAGATTTAAAAGGGCCCTGGGGTGTAAATGTTTCATGCAGAAGGTGGTGTGTGTGTGGACGGAATGGCCTGCCAGAGGATTGAGTGCAGGCTGGTACAATTTAAAACGTATCTGGATGGGTATCAGAACCGGAAGGGTATAATGGGCCAAACGCTGGCAAATGGTGCCAGGTCAGATTGGGATGTGTGGTAGCCGTGGACGAGTTGGATGGAAGGGTCTGTTTCCGTGCTGTATGATGCTGTGACTCCTGAGCCTTGGTGCATGGGGCATTTGGATGGTACACACTGGACAGGGCAGATCGGAATAGCAATTCTTCAGCCTGAATGCTGAGAGGCTGAATTTATTCCCAACTGGCCTGAACTTCCTCTCCTTTCTCAAAATGCACCTTCTTTCAGACAAACTTGACTGAACTTCTGCACTTAGCCCGACAGGGCCAATGGGCTGAGGAGTGGCAGATGGAGTTTAATTCAGATAAATGCGCGCTGCTGCATTTTGGGAAAGCAAATCTTAGCAGGACTTATACACTTAATGGTAAGGTCCTAGGGAGTGTTGCTGAACAAAGAGACCTTGGAGTGCAGGTTCACAGCTCCTTGAAAGTGGAGTCGCAGGTAGATAGGATAGTGAAGAAGGCGTTTGGTATGCTTTCCTTTATTGGTCAGAGTATTGAGTACAGGAGTTGGGAGGTCATGTTGTGGCTGTACAGGACATTGGTTAGGCCACTTTTAGAATATTGCATGCAATTCTGGTCTCCTTCCTATCGGAAAGATGTTGTGAAACTTGAAAGGGTTCAGAAAAGATTTACAAGGGTATTGCCAGGGTTGGAGGATTTGAGCTATAGGGAGAGACTGAACAGGCTGGGGCTGTTTTCCCTGGAGTGTCAGAGGCTGAGGGGTGACCTTATAGAGGTTTATAAAATCATGAGGGGCATGGATAGGGTAAATAAACAAAGTCTTTTCCCTGGAATGGGGGAGTCAAGAGCTAGAGGGCATAGGGTTTAGGGTGAGAGGGGAAAGATATAAAAGACACCTAAGGGGCAATGTTTTCACACAGAGGGTGGTACGTGTGTGGAATGAGCTGCCACAGGATGTGATGGAGGCTGGTACAACTGCAACATTTAAGAGGTATCTGGATGGGTATACGAATAGGGAGGTTTTGGAGGGATATGGGCCGGGTGCTGACAGGTGGGACTAGATTGGGTTGGGATATCTGGTCAGCATGGACGGGATGGACCGAAGGGTCTGTTCCCGTGCTGTACATCTCTATGACTCTATGACCTCCCTAAAAAGTGCCCCAGGACCTGTTCCGTTAATTGCCATCCGACTAGTTATGACACAAAAGCCTTTGATAAGTTTCAGTTTGGTGACGTTATGGTTGCCACATATTTGAATTGTTATTTTTCACTGGAAGTGCCAACACCCTTCAAGCAGAGAGGCTGGGTCTCTGCTTATAACGACAGGCAGTGGAATCTTGTGCAGGTAGATGATTGATATTTCCAGTCATGTGTATTAATCACGGGAGAATTATCTACATAGATACGTGATTGTGGCCTGGCAAGTTATACAACAGAAAGACAGGAGAGGCTTAGAAAGTGTTTGAGAAATAGTATGCCAAGTGAAACTAAATGATGTGTTTCATAGGGGAGAGGAAATGCCTTCCCACAGAATAGAGTCCCAGAGAGTCATAGCCTGAAAACACACCCTTCGGCCCAATACGTCCATACTAACCAGGTGGCCCATTTGCCTACGTTTGCTCCTAGCCCCCCCAATCCTTTCTGATTAGACTCATGGAGTAACGCAGCATGGAAACAGGCCCTTTGGTCCAACCTAGGCAGAAGGGGACACTGCAGATGCAGAGTCTAGATTAGAGTGGTGCTGGAAAAGCACGGTACGTCAGGCAGCATCCGAGGAGCAGGAAAATCAATGTTTCGGGCCAAGGCCCTTCATCAGGAAGGAGGCTGGGAACCTCAGGGGGTGGAGAGATAAATGGGAGGGGGATGGGGCCGGGGAGAAGGTAGCTGGGAGTGCAATAGGTGGATGGAGGTGGGGGTAAAGGTGATAGGTCAGAGAGGAGGGTGGAGTGGATAGGTGGGAAGGAAGATTGGTAGGTGGGACAGGTCATGAGGGCGGTGCTGAGTTGGCAGATTGGAGCTGGGGTGAGGTGGGGGAAGGGGAAATGAGGAAGCTGTTGAAGTGCACATTGATGCCCTGGGGTTGAAGTGTTCCGAGGTGGAAGATGAGGCGTTCTTCCTCCAGGCGTCTGGTGGTGAGGGAGCGGCGGTGAAGGAGGCCCAGGACCTCCATGTCCTCGGCAGAGTGGGAGGGGGAGTTGAAATGTTGGGCCACAAGGCGGTGTGGTTGATTGGTGCGGGTGTCCCGGAGATGTTCCCTAAAGCGCCCTGCTAGGAGGCGTCCAGTCTCCCCAGTGTAGAGGAGACCGCATCGGGAGCAACGGATACAGTAAATGATATTAGTGGACGTGCAGGTAAAACTTTGATGGATGTGGAAGGCTCCTTTAGGGCCTTGGAAGGAGGTGAGGGAGGAGGTGTGGGCACAGGTTTTACAGTTCCTGCGGTGGCAGGGGAAAGTGCCAGGATGGGAGGGTGGGTTGTAGGGGGGGGCGTGGACCTGACTAGGTAGTTACAGAGGGAACGGTCTTTTTGGAATGCTGATAGGGAAGAGGAGGGAAATATATCCCTGGTGGTGGGGTCCGTTTGGAGGTGGCGGAAATGTTGGAGGATGATGCAATTTATGTGGAGGTTGGAGGGGTGGAAGGTGAGGGGCATGAAGGGGTTCTGTCCTTTGGTCCAACCTCTGCATGCCAACTAGATAACCGAAATAAAACTAGTGCCATTTGCCAACACCCGGCCCATATCCCTCCAAACCCTCCCTATTCATATACCCATCCAAATACCTCCTAAATGTTACAATTGTACCAGCCTCCACCCTTTCCTCTGGCAGCTCATTCCACACACGTACCACCCTCTGCTTGAAAAAGTTGCCCCGTAGGTCTCTTTTATATCTTCCCCCTCTCACCCTAAACCTATGCCCCTCTAGTTCTGGACTCCCCCACTCCAGGGGAAAGACCATTTGTAGTTAACCTATCCACCCTCCTCATGATTTTGTAAACCTCTATAAGGTCACCCCTCAGCCTCTGACGCTCCAGGGAAAACAGCCCCAGCCCATTCAGCCTTTCCCTATAGCTCAAACCCTCCAGTCTCGCTGCCATCCTTTCTGCACCTTTTGTAGTTTAATAGCATCCTTCCAATAGCAGGGTGACCAGAAGTCTACCCGGTACTCCAAATATGGTCTTGCTAATATCTTGTACAGCCATAACATGATGTCCCAACGCCTGTACTCCATAATCCAACTGATAAAGGCAAGCATGCCAAACACCTTCCTCACCTCCCTGTCTACCTGTGACACAGCTTTCAAGGAACTATGTCCCTGAACCCCTGGTCTCTCTATTAGGGAACACTCCCCAGGGACGTGCCAATCACTGAGTAGATCCAGTCTTGGTTAGAACGTTCAGATACAGAATTCCAAAAGCTTCACAACTTAACACAGTAAAGCTAACATACAAAGCAAAGTAGGCCAGGTAGCGTTTAGAATATACTACACCACTGAGTGGCTGATCTGATTGTAAACTCAGCTTGACATTCCAGCTCATACCCCAGCCCCAGTAATCAAAAGCAGGAAGTCCTAACACCCAAAGAGAAACAGAATGTGATGGAAAAATGCAGCATCTGTGGAGAAAGAGAGGGAGAGAGAGAGAGAGAGAGAGAGAGACACGCGCGCACACACACACACTCACTCACACACACTCTCTCACACACGTACTCACACACTCTCTCACACACATAAATACATATACTCTCTCTCTCTCACACACACACACACACACACACTCTCTCTCTCTCTCACACACACCCTCTCTCTCTCTCACACACACTCTCTCTCACACACACACTCTCTCTCACACTCACATTCACATACAAACACAAACACTCTCACACACACTCTCTCTCACACACACTCTCTGTCTCTCACACACTCTCACATGCACTCACACACACACACTCACACACAAACACACACACATACACTCTCTCTCTCAAACATACACTCTCTCTCACACACACACTCTCTCACACACACACTCTCTCACACTCACACTCACACTCTCTCTCACACACACTCTCACACACACTCTCTCACACACACACACACTCTCACACACACACACTCTCTCTCTCACACACTCTCTCTCACATGCACTCACACACACAGACACTCACACACAAACACATACACATACACTCTCTCTCTCAAACACACACTCTCTTACATACACACACACACACACTCACACACACATACACACTCTCTTTCACACACACACTCTCTCACACACATACACACTCTCACACACACACACACACACTCTCTCTCAAACACACACACTCTCTCTCACACACACACTCTCTCACACACACACTCTCTCACACTCACACTCACACTCTCTCTCACACACACTCTCACACACACTCTCTCACACACACACACTCTCACACACACACTCTCTGTCTCTCACACACTCTCTCTCACATGCACTCACACACACAGACACTCACACACAAACACATACACATACACTCTCTCTCTCAAACACACACTCTCTTACATACACACACACACACACTCTCACACACACATACACACTCTCTTTCACACACACACTCTCTCTCACACACACACTCTCTCACACACACACTCTCTCACACTCACACTCACACTCTCTCTCACACACACTCTCACACACACTCTCTCACACACACACACACTCTCACACACACACTCTCTGTCTCTCACACACTCTCTCTCACATGCACTCACACACACAGACACTCACACACAAACACATACACATACACTCTCTCTCTCAAACACACACTCTCTTACATACACACACACACACTCTCACACACACATACACACTCTCTTTCACACACACACTCTCACACACACATACACACTCTCTCACACACACACACACACTCTCTCTCAAACACACACACTCTCTCTCTCACACACACACACACAAAGACAAACACACAGACACACACATACACAAATACATACACAGACACACACACTCTCATACACACTCACTCACACACAGACACACACACACAAAGACATACACACAGACACACACACAGACACACTCACATGCACAGGCACTCACATACACACAGAGACACACTCTCTCTCTCTCACACACACACACGCCCCCCCCCCCACACACACACACACATACACGCGTGCTCCCACACACATACCCACCCACACGTGTGCACATTTTGAGTCTTCTCTGGAACAGGAAAGGCCTGGAAAACAGGGCGTCGACAGAGACAGAGGAGGAGTGAGTTGGGCGGATAGTTATGGAGCAAACAGCAGTGAGCATGGTTTGGGGGGGGGGGGGGGGGGGTTGTGGCGAAGGAGTGACTGAGTTGGTAAGTCAGTGCGAGCGTTTGGGATGGAAAGGAGAAAAACATTGACCCAACACAGCTGATTGGGAGATGGAAGCGTAAGGTGATTCCCAAAGACCAGAAGTGGTGTGCAGGGATCTGAGATGGTTATAGGGCCAGGAAAGGGAGAATGCATGGTCAGGAAGGGGAACAGCTGAGCTCAGGAAAGGACTTGAGAAATTGAAAACTGCTCAGGAGCTGACACGGGGCAGTGGGCGCTGTGGATGACGGGTGAACAGGATTCGTTTGGAGTCAAAATGGCAGCGCTTTGCGTGGTCTCTGGCTCACCGAGGTTAGGAGAGAGTGGAGCGGATGTGCCTGGTGGTCACAAAGGTACAGGTGAGGGTTGCCATTGTGGTAGTCGGGTCTGGGGGTCTGGGTGTGGGTGTGGTGTGGGGGCTTGGGGAGAACGCTCAGGGGCGAAGAGGTGATTATATGACCTTGGCACAACAGGGTGGCTCAGTGGGTTTGCGCTGCTGCCTCACAGTGCCAGGGACCTGGGTTCGATTCCAGCCTCGGGTGACGGTGGAGTTAGCACAGTTATCCCTGTGGATTTCCCTCCAGGTGCTCCGGTTTCCTCCCCAGGGCCGAAGATGTCCAGGTGAAGGTGGATCAGCCACGGGAAAAGCGCTGGGTTCCTGGGATCGGGTGTGATGCTCTTCAGGAGGTCAGAGTGGATGGGCTGAATGGCTCCTCTCTGCACTGCAGGGGCTCTGCGACTCTAACTCAAACAAGGCCGTAATTGATAACGTTCAAACCCTTGACCTCCGACAGGACGCTGTTGCACGTGATTTTTAATAAATGTGCAAGATTATTGCGTTGGTATACCCAAAATATTTAATCCCAATTCCCCCCTGTCTAGTTAGTAAGTTTGCAGATGACACCAAAATTGGAGGTGTAGAACATAGAACATAGAACAATACAGCGCAGTACAGGCCCTTCGGCCCTCGATGTTGCGCCGATCCAAGCCCTCCTAACCTACACTAGCCCAATAACCTCCATATGCTTATCCAATGCCCGCTTAAATGACCATAAAGAGGGAGAGTCCACCACTGCTACTGGCAGGGCATTCCATGAACGCACGACTCGCTGAGTAACGAATCTACCCCTAACATCTGTCCTATACCTACCACCCCTTAATTTAAAGCTATGCCCCCTCGTAATATCTGACTCCATACGTGGCTGCAAATGTGTTGCTGGTCAAAGCACAGCAGGTTAGGCAGCATCTCAGGAATAGAGAATTCGACGTTTCGAGCATAAGCCCTTCATCAGGAATTCCTTATTCCTGATGAAGGGCTTATGCTCGAAACGTCGAATTCTCTATTCCTGAGATGCTGCCTAACCTGCTGTGCTTTGACCAGCAACACATTTGCAGCTGTGATCTCCAGCATCTGCAGACCTCATTTTTGACTCCATACGTGGAAAAAGGTTCTCATGGTCAACCCTATCTAGACCCCTAATCATCTTGTACACCAAATCAAGTCACCCCTAAACCTTCTTTTCTCCAATAAAACCAGCCCCAAGTGCCTCAGCCTTTCCTCATACGATCTTCCTACCATGCCAGGCAACATCCTGGTAAACCTCCTCTGCACCCGTTCCAGTGCCTCCACATCCTTCCGATAGTATGGCGACCAAAACTGCACACAATACTCCAGATGCAGCCGCACCAGAGTCTTATACAACTGCAACATGACCTCAGGGCTCCGGAACTCAATTCCTCTACCAATAAAAGCCAGTACGCCATATGCCTTCTTCACAGCACTATTTATCTGGGTGGCAACTTTCAGAGATCTGTGTACATGGACACCAAGATCCCTCTGCTCATCCACACTACCAAGTATCCGATCATTAGCCCAGTACCCCATCTTCTTGTTACTCTTACCAAAATGAATCACTCCACATTGAACTCCATTTGCCACTTTTCTGCCCAGCTCTGCAGCTTATCTATATCCCACTGTAACCTGCCACATCCTTCCTCACTGTCAACAACTCCACCGACTTTTGTATCATCTGTGTAGTGGACAGCGAAGAGGGTTATCTCAGATTACAACAGGATCTGGACCAGATGGGCCAATGGGCTGAGAAGTGGCAGGTGGAGTTTAATTCAGATAAACGTGGGGTGCTGCATTTTGGGAAAGCAAACCTTAGCAAGACTTATTCACTTAATGGTAAGGCCCTGGGGAGTGTTGCTGAACAAAGAGACCTTGGAGTGCAGGGTCATAGCTCCTTGGAAGTGGAGTTGCAGGTAGATAGGATAATGAAGAAGGCGTTTGGTATGCTTTCCTTTATTGGTCAGAGTATTGAGTACAGGAGTTGGAAAGGTCTGTTTCCGTGCTGTACATCTCTATGACTCTATTCTATCCCTCAATTCTCTTCCACCTCTTACTTCCTCCAAGAGCTGTGAGCTACAGACTTTAATATGGCTATGAATTATATCCCTTGGGAATAGCAATCCCGCTCCCATCCTGTTGAGCACTTACTGTGCACTTACAAATGCTTTGAAATACTTCTGACAGAACCATTCTGTCCCAGTGAGGGTCTGGCGTGACCTTTTGACCCGATAGGTCACAGTTCAGAAACAATGAGGCTATCAGATCTGTGGGCTGGGGTCGGTGCCAGAACCTTGTTCCACTCAAATCGCTTCATGTTCGCTCCAGCCGTTTCCTGAACGAGTGCAACTTGTTTAAATGTTGCCACAGATTTTGTTAGTCGGACGTTTAATCGCTTCTCAAAGTAGAAAGTTGTACCTTGGGGTTTCTTTCTATCCCATGTTCTCTTGTGTGTCAGCAGGAAAGCCCTGCCCTGTTCATTTCTGTCGACGGGTAATTTGTTTCCTGTCTGCAATACAGCCAGGGCGAAAGATCAACCTCAATTCTTTTGGCCACTCGCAATTGTTTTCTCTGTTCTGCCAGCTTCCATCTGCTGTACTCTCTCGATGGTGCTGGCTTTTTCAGAGTCGTTAGCTCCTACAGCAGGGAAACAGAACCTTCGGTCCAACTCGCCCACGCCGACCAGAATATCCCAACCTAATATCGTCCCATTTTTGCCCATGTCCCTGGAAGGAGACAGACGCTGGAGATCAGCATCGAGAGGCTGGTGCTGGAAAAGCACAGCAAGTCAGGCAGCATCCGAGGAGCAGGAGAAAAATCGACGTTTCGGGCAAAAACCCTTCGTCAGGAATGGGGGCTGTTGCCGGACGCTGTTTCACCCAAATCGCTTTCTGTTAGCTCCAGCCACTTCCCTTTCCTGATGAAGGGCTCCTGCCTGAAACGTCGATTCTCCTGCTCCTCAGATGCTGCCTGACCTGCTGTGCTTTTCCAGCACCACGCTCTCAACCCATATCCCTCCAAACCCTTCCTATTCACCTACCCATCCAGATGCCTTTTAAATGCTGTAATTGTACCAGCCTCCACCACTTCCTCTGGCAGCTCATTCCACACACGTACCACCCTCTGCATGAAAAAGTTGCCTCTTAGGTCCCTCTCCCCCTAAGCCTATGCCCTCTAGTTCTGGACTCCCCCAACCAAGGGAAAAGACTTTGTCTATTTGTCCTATCCATGCCCCTCATGATTTTGTAAACCTCTATAAGGTCACCCCTCAGCCTCCAACGCTCCAGGGAAAACAGCCCCAGCCTGTTCAGTCTCTCCTTGTAGCTCAAACCCTCCAACCCTGGCATCATCCTTATAAATCCTTTCAAGTTTCACAGCATCCTTCTGATAAGAGGGTGACCAGAATCGCACTATAAGGTCTTACAGCAAGGAAACAGACCCTTCAGCCCCACTAATCCATGCTGACCATGTTCCCAAATGAAACTAGTCCTATCTGGCATATTCACAAACTTATTCAAATGTTTAGATTAGATTAGATTACTTACAGTGTGGAAACAGGCCCTTCGGCCCAACAAGTCCACACCGACCCGCCGAAGCGCAACCCACCCATACCCCTCCATTTATCCCTTCACCTAACACTACGGGCAATTTCCCATGGTCAATTCACCTGACCCGCACATCTTTGGACTGTGGGAGGAAACCGGAGCACCCGGAGGAAACCCACGCAGACATGGGGAGAACGTGCAAACTCCACACAGTCAGTCGCCTGAGGCGGGAATTGAACCCGGGTCTCTGGCGCTGTGAGGCAGCAGTGCTAACCACTGTGCCACCGTGCCGCCCACAAGTATGTTTCAACATCCGAATGGTCTCCACATCCATCGCTTCCTTTGGAAGTTCATTCCGGACCTAAACCGCTCTCAGTCCGAAAAAAAAGTCGGCCCCTCCTGTCCTTTTTAAATCTTTCTCCTCTCGTCTTTAAAACATGTCGCCCAGTTTGAAACCTCCCCACTCTGAGGAAAAAGGTCCTCGTCATTCACCTGATAAGAACATGAGAACGCGGCCCGTCCACCCCTGCTCTGCCATTCAATAAGATCATGGCTGATGTTTGAGTGACCTCAGCTCCATATCCTCACCCTCCCACCATATCCCTTAGCTCCTTTATGGTTCAAAACAATCTCGCTTAGCTTTAAAAATGTTCACTGAAGTAACTTCAACAGCCTCGCTGGGCAGTGAATTCCATCGATTTACAACTCTTTGGGTGAAGACGTTCGTTCTCAGTTCAGTCCTAAATTTGCTCCCCATAATCTTGACGCAATTCCCCCTTGTCCTAGTTTCACCTGTCTGTGGAAGCCTCCTCTCTACTCCTCTCTTATCTATTCCCATCTAGGATTCCATAAGATGCCCTCATTCTCCTCAATTCCAATGAATATAATCTGTGTCCTTCATGATATGATAAGCCCTCAGTGCCTGAGGGGGCAGCACGGTGCCTCAGTGGATTAGCCCTGCTGCCAGGGCCTTGGGTTCAATTCCAGCCTCGGGCCAACTGACTGGATGGGGTTTGCACATTCTCCCTGTGTCTGTGTGGGTTTTCTCTGGGTGCTCCGGTTTCTACCCACGGTTCAAAGTTGTGCAGGTTAGGGAGGATGGGCCATGCTAAATTGTCCCATAGTTTTCAGGTACGGGCATTAGTTAGATTAAATATAGGATAGGGGAATTGGGTCTGTGTGGGTTACTCTTCGAAGGGTCTGTGGGGACCTGTTGGGCCGAATGGCCTGTTTCCACTCTGTAGGGATTCTAACTCTGGTGAGCAAGGTCCCCTCAACCTCCGACACTCCAGTGAAAAATGTCCCAGTGTCCTTTCTCCCTCAGACCCTCCATTCCTGGAAAACCTTTTCTGAGTCCTCTCTAATTTAATAATCTCCTTCCTGTAACAGGCCGGCCCAACTGGTCACGGTACTCCAGTCCATCCTGTTGGGTTCGTCTCCTTTTCAAACCCATTGGAATTTGCATCCCCCATTCACTGGACGGTGACTCATGTTGGCTGACCACTCCCCAACGCGACTGGAAAAACCATCGTAGGAAAATAGATGGTGACATCTTGAAAAATGTCCATATTACAGAGGAGGAAGTGCTGGATATCTTGAAACACATAAAAGTGGATAAATCCCCAGGACTTGATCAGGTGTACCCGAGAACTCTATGGGAAACTAGGGAAGTGATTGCTGGGCCTCTTACTGAGATATTTGTATCATCGATAGTCACAGGTGAGGTGCCGGAAGACTGGAGGTTGGCAAACGTGGTGCCACTGTTTAAGAAGGGCAGGAAGGACAAGCCATGGAACTATAGACCAGTGAGCCTGACCTCGGTGTTTGGCAAGTTGTTGGAGGGAATCCTGAGGGACAGGATGTACATGTATGTGGAAAGGCAAGGACTGAATAGGGATAGTCAACATTGGCTTTGTGCATGGGAAATCATGTCTCAGAAACGTGATTGAGTTTTTTGAGAAGTAACAAAGAGGATTGATGAGGGCAGAGCGGTAGATGTGATCTATATGGACTTCAGTAAGGCTTCAAAGTTCCCCACTGGAGACTCGTTCACAAGGTTAGATCTCATGGAATACGGGGAGAACCAGCCATTTGGATACAGAACTGGCTCAAAGATAGAAGACAGAGGGTGGTGGTGGAGGATTGTTTTTCAGACTGTAGGCCAGTGACCAGTGGAGTGCCACAAGGATTGGTGCTAGATCCTCTACTTTCTGTGATTTACATAAATGATTTGGATGTGAACATAAGAGGTACAGTTAGTAAGTTTGCAGATGGCACCAAAATTGGAGGTGTAGTGGACAGCGAAGAGGGTTACCTCAGATTACAACAGGATCTTGACCAGATGGGCCAATGGACTGAGAAGTGGCAGATGGAGTTTAATTCAGATAAGTGCGATATGCTGTATTTTGGGAAAACAAATCTTAGCAGGACTTATACATTTAATGGTAAGGTCCTAGGGAATGTTGCTGAACAAAGAGACCTTGGAGTGCAGCTTCACAGCTCCTTGCAAGTGGAGTCGCAGGTAGATAGGATAGTGAAGAAGGTGTTTGGTATGCTTTCCTTTATTGGTCAGAGTATTGAGTACAGGAGTTGGGAGGTCATGTTGCGGCTGTACAGGACATTGGTTAGGCCACAGATGGAATATTGCGTGTAATTCTGGTCTCCTTCCTATCGGAAAGATGTTGTGAAACTTGAAAGGGTTCAGAAAAGATTTACAAGGATGTTGCCAGGGTTGGAGGGTTTGAGCTATAAGGAGAGGCTGAACAGACTGGGGCTGTTTTCCCTGGAGCGTCGGAGGCTGAGGGGTGACCTTATAGAGGTTGATAAAGTCATGAGGGGCATGGATCAGGTAAACAGACATGGTCTTTTCCCCTGGGGTCAGGGAGTCCAGAACTAGAGGGGCATAGGTTTAAGGTAAAAGGGGAAAGATATAAAAGAGACCTAAGGGGCAACTTCTTCACACAGAGTATGGTACGTGTATGGAATGAGCTGCCAGAGGATGAGGTGGAGGCTGGTACAATTGCAACATTTACGAGGCATTTGGATGGGTATATGAATAGGAAGGGTTTGGAGGGATATGGGCCGGGTGCTGGCAGGTGGGACTAGATTGGGTTGGGTTATCTAGTCAGCATGGACGGGTTGGACCGAAGGGTCTGTTTCCATGCTGTACATCTCTATGACTCTATGACTCTGTATAAAAGAACCGACCTCTGACATCTCCCCTATACTTTGCTGCAATCACCTTCAAATTATGCCCCCTCATGAAAGCCATTTCTGCCTTGGGGAAAGGCGTCTGGCTATCTACCCTATCGATGCCTCTCGTTACCTTGTACACCTCTATCCAGTTACACCTCATCCTTCTTTTCTCCAATGAGAAAAACTCTCTCTCCCTAACCACTCTTCATAAGACATGCTCTCCAGTCCAGGCACCATCTTGGTAAATCTCTTCTGAGAGAAACAGCATAGAACACATTGGGTCAAAATTCTTAACCTCCCTCGCAAACAGAATTGTGGGTGGTCTTTACCCCCTCCCAGGGTAACCAGCTCTGAAAGGACTTCAATGATGAATGAAGGCAGCCAAAGACCACCTTCCCGAGGACCAGTCAGGAATGGGAAACAGCAATATCCCATGAACAACTGAGAAACGATTAAAACAGCAAGTCATTTGATCAGCCGTGTGTATCATAGAATCCCCACAGTGGGGAAACAGGCCATTTGGCCCAACAAGTCCACACCGATCCTCCGAAGAGTAACCCACACAGACCCATTCCCCTACCCTATTATTTGACATTTACATCTGACAAATGGACCTCACCTACACGTCCCTGGGCAGTATGGGACAATTTAGCATGGCCAATCCACCCTAACCTACACATCCCTGGACACTATGGGACTATTTAGCATGGCCAATCCACCCTAACCTGCACATCCCTGTGCACTATGGGGCAATTTAGCATGGCCAATCCACCCTAACCTGCACATCCCTGTGCACTATGGGGCAATTTAGCATGGCCAATCCACCCTAACCTGCACATCCCTGAAAACTGTGGGACAATTTAGCATGGCCAATCCACCCTAACCTACACATCCCTGGACACTATGGGACAATTTAGCATGGCCAATCCACCCTAACCTGCACATCTTTGGATTGTGGAAACTCACGCAGACATGGGGAGAATGTGCTAACTCCACACAGACAGTCGCTGGAATTGAACCTGGGTCCCTGGCACTGTGAGGCAGCAGTGCTAACCACTGAGCCACCGTGTTGTCCCATGTACAAACATTGTTACAAATTACACAGACTGAGTAATCTTAACCCATGGTCATCCACAAAAAAGATTAACTCGCTCGAGCCCTAATGTCACTGCTGATATGGGATCTTGCTGTGCCCTGAATCATGGCAAACTTCCCAGCTGTAACTGATAAGCAGGCTGAACGACGTGGATCAGAATGTGAAACATTTGTTCAGGTCCAAAGGTCAGAGGCGCTTAGCTAAACATGTAAATTCTGGCCACTTTGCCACCCACCTGCACACAGTCTCGTTCCTCAGATCACAAAGGAAGGATTATGTTTCAGGATGAACCACACACACTCTCGCATTCCCAGGATCCTGTCCTGAGGCAAATTCCTCTTCCGCCCAAACCCTTCAGTCTCAGCGTTCACTGGAAATTCAACACGTGTTCAATGTCAGGGCCACATAACCATCCATGGTGCCCGTGGTAAGGATGGTAGAGAACAGGAGGTGGAAACTTCTGTCAGTGCTGCACTCCCTCAGGACTGACTCTCCGACAGTGCCCACTCCCTCAGCACTGACCCTCCGACAGTGCGGCACTCCCTCAGCACTGACCCTCCGACAGTGCGGCACTCCCTCAATACTGACCCTCCGACAGTGTGGCAATCCCTCAGCACTGACCCTCTGACAGCCCGGCCTTCCCTCAGTACTGACCCTCCGACAGTGCAGCACTCCCTCAGCACTGACCCTCCGACAGTGCGGCACTCCCTCAGTACTGACCCTCCGACAATGCAGCACTCCCTCAGCACTGACCCTCCGACAGTGCGGCACTCCCTCAGCACTGACCCTCCGACAGTGCGGCACTCCCTCAGCACTGACCCTCCCACAGTGCGGCACTCCCTCAACACTGACCCTCTGACAGTGCGGTACTCCCTCAGCACTGACCCTCCGACAGGGAGGCACTCCCTCAGTATTGACCCTCTGACAGTGCGGGCACTCCCTCAGTACTGACCCTCACAAAATGCGGCACTCCCTCTCAGCACTGACCCTCCGACGGAGTGCCACACTGTCAGAGGGTCAGTGCTGAGGGAGTGCCGCACTGTCGGTGGGTCAGTGCTGAGGGAGAGCTGCACTGTCAGAGGGTCAGCTCTGAGGGAGTGCCGCACTGTCGGAGGGTCAGTGCTGAGGGACTGCCGCACTGTCGGAGGGTTAGTGCTGAGGGAGGGCCGCACTGTCGGAGGGTCAGTGCTGAGGGAGAGCTGCACTGTCGGAGGGTCAGTGCTGAGGGAGTGCCGCACTGTCGGAGGGTCGGTGCTGAGGGAGTGCCGCACTGTCAGAGGGTCAGTGCTGAGGGAGTGCCGCACTGTCGAAGGGTCAGTGCTGAGGGAGTGCCGCACTGTCGGAGGGTCAGTGCTGAGGGAGTGCCGCACTGCCGAAGGGTCAGCTCTGAGGGAGTGCCGCACTGTCGGAGGGTCAGTGCTGAGGGAGTGCCGCACTGTCGGAGGGTCAGCTCTGAGGGAGTGGGCACTGTCGGAGGGTCAGTGTTGAGGGTGAGCTGCACTATTGAAGGATCAGGGTTTAGCCAGTGTGTGCTCTTGTGGAAAGATATCTTTAATTGAATTTAACTGTGAATGTGCCTTTTTGAAACTGTGGTGTTTCCTGTTTTGGTCAATATGGCTTTTGTTCCTGGTAGACTGCCTTTCTTTGAACTTTGGAATGCTGGGAACAGTTTTGGTTCCTTCATCTATTTAACCCCAGAGCACAGCTCTCATAAAACTGCCTTAGTATCAGATGCCTGAGTCCATTCCGGTCCAACCAGTTCTGTTTTGAATCCGCGATTCCAGTGAAATCGGTTGTTATTAATTCCCACCTTTATTTGCAGGCAAAATGAAAACAAACTCAGAGTTAGAGGAGACAATTCAGTCCTTTCATCCTTTTTCTTAGTAAAAATCGCCTCCTTTAATTTATTTCATGTCCCAGCACCCACCGCACTCCGAGGGGGAGGGAATTCCACAACCTCACCATCCCTTGAGAGAAATCGTGCATCCTCATCTCTGTTGGAAATCTGCTGCCCCTTGACCTTTCATTCTCGATCGCCCCACGTCCACTCCAAGTCGAATTTGTCAATCCTCTTTAGTGGCTTACATACCTCCAGTAGCTCTCCCCTCTTTCATCGGTGCTCTGACTTTACCTCAAAGGGTTTGGGATGTCACGTTAAGATTATATTGGACCTTGTACATAGACTGTCGAACAGTCCAGCCCTTGAGCCCCCAGATGCTGTGCTAACCTTTTATTCTACTCGAAATTCCAACAAACGTACTGACCCTTTGTTGTATTATCATCCATGTGCCTATCCAAGAGTCACTTAAATGTCCCTAATCTCTCTGACTCAATTCCCACTGCTCAGCCATGCATTCCACTCACCCACCACTCTCAGTGTAAACAACCTGCCTCTGACATCTCCCCTCAATCTTCCTCCAATCATCTTCATGACAGCCATTTCCGCCCTGGGAAAAGGTCTCTGCCTTTCCCCTCTGTCCATGCCTCTCATCATCTTGTCCACCTCTGTTGCGTCACCTCTCATCCTACTTCACTCCAATCAGAAAAGCCCTAGCTCCCTCAACCTTTCCTTCATAGGACATGTCCTCCAGTCCAGGCAGCAGCCTGGGAAATCTCCTCTGCACCCTCTCCGAAGCTTCCACACCCTTCCTATGATGAGGCGACCGGAACGGGACACGGTGGTGAGGTCCCTTCTGAATTACTGAGTCCAGTTCTGGGCAGAAAATGTGTCGCTGGAAAAGCGCAGCAGGTCAGGCAGCATCCAAAGAGCAGGAGAATCGACGTTTCGGGCATAAGCCCTTTTTTTAGGAAGAAGGGCTTATGCCCGAAACGTCGAATCTCCTGTTCCTTGGATGCTGCCTGACCTGCTGCGCTTTTCCAGCAACTCTTTTTCAGCTCTGATCTCCAGCATCTGCAGTCCTCACTTTCTCCTCCATTTCTGGGCACAGGAAGGATATTATTAAACTGGAGAGGGTCCAATTACCAGGATGTTGCTGGGAATGGAGGGTTTGAATTCGAAGGAGAGGCTGGATTGGCTGGGAGCTTTCTTTTCCCTGGAACGCAGCAGGGTTGAGGGGATTCCTTGCAGAGGTTTGTAAAATCACGAGTAAGAGGAGACAATTCAGTCCTTTCATCCCTTTTTTCTTCGTAAAAATCTCCTCCTTCAATTTATTTCATGTCCCAGCATCCACCGCGCTCCGAGGGGGAGGGAATTCCAGAACCTCACCACCCTTTGAGAGAAATCGTGTGTCCTCATCTCTGTTGGAAATCCTTGTCTGAAAAGGATCAGCTAAATGGCAGGTGTCTTTTTTTTTCGTGGGATGGGGGATTTCAAGATGAGGAGACATATTTTTAAGGTGAGAAGAGAAAGATCTTTAAAAAGTAACGAGGGACAGTTTTTATTTTAACTCAGAGAGTGGTTTACGTGTGGAATGTACTCCTTGAGGAAGTGGTGGATGCGGGTCCAGATACGTTTAAAAGTCATTTAGGCCAGTTGATGAATAGAAAGGGTTTGGAGGGTCATGGGCCAGTGGGCCAGGTTTGGTTGGGAATTATGGTTGGCAAGGACTGGTTGGACCAAAGGTTCCGTTTCCGTGCCATGTGACTCAATGACTCTGATGATTCTAAACTGCTCAAACTCTCCTCGTAAAGCCGGATTTTCATCTCTGGAATTAATCTGGTGAACCTCTGCCCCCCTCGAATCGATTTGGAGAGTTCCGGAAAAATCCCAACCTATTAGATTGACGCCTTCCTGAGGTGGGCTTTATCGGTCTTATCGAAGCCCCAAGGCTGCGTTATGAAGGGTCCGAACTCCCACTCTCACCGCACCGACGGCTACACACATGCACTTTAACGCTGGGATATCATTAACGTCTTTCACAAGTGGCCTCTGACCAACCCCCAACTTCCCCTCCCCCGTCATGTTAAGCGTAACTCCTACCTTGATTTTTTACTATAGATTCTGTGTCCTACGATCCCAGCGAGCTGACGAAAGCGCAGCGCTCTGAAACCTTGTGCTTCCTCACAAACCTGTTTGACTCTGGCCTGGTGTTGTGCGACCTTCAATGTTATTAGCCGAGGCCGAAGAGTTGAAGAGCAGAGAGGTGAGGCTGGAACTGTAGAAAACACTGACTAGGCCTCAGCCAGACTTCTGTGGAGATGCAAACTTCAATTGATCAATATGTAAGTCCCAGAATTCACTGCCCCGAGATAACTTAAGGTTTTAACAGTGTATATATTGATAAAAAAAGATGATATCTCAGCTCAGACCATGCATTAAAGGTGTGAGGATCCCAGTCAGGGATCTTCAGTGGTCCAGAAAATTCGGATCTTCGGGTGACCATCTTCCAAGGAGGAATCCACATGATAGTGGGAGGGGGAGGATGCCTCTCAAGATTTGTTTGTTCAATACATCGCATCAGTTGGACCTTATACATTTTGTATCCTGCACCCACTAGTTATCTTTTTTGGCGAGGTTTGTGAAGGTCTGTAGCTCAGGTTGAGGTTTAGGGTGTGGGTTTGCTCGCTGAGCTGTAGGTTTGAGATCCAGACGTTTCATTACCTGGCTCGGTCACATCATCAAGTGAAGCCAGTTATCCGACGAAGGAGCAGCACTCCACAAGCTTGCATTTTCAAAAAAACCTGTTAAGTTATAACCTGGTGTTGTGTGATTTTTAGCTTTTGCCCGCCCCACCCACCCCAACAACATCAGCTATCCCGTACATGCACTTTATCTCCCAGTCCCGCCAATCTGTTATCTCAGTGCTGTTTGTTGACTCGCACTGTCATGCAGCACCAGGTGTTTCCCTGGAGACCGCAGTCGGGAATTTCCACAAATCTTTGTGTCTCTCCATTTATCACTCCGACCAGGAAATCGATGCAGAATAACCTCCTGTGGGGAACAGCCGACTGCACCGAGACTCCACTCACCCCTGCTGGCTCTGTGGAGAATTGGAGAACTGTTCAAAAAAACATCGCAACAATGTCTTCACAAATTATCACCCTTCCCTTCGGCCATGGTCCCTGTCCCACCTCGAGCAAAAAAATACTCAAACTTTTACCCAGGTGTCCTACCCTCGGGAGGCAAGGATTCAGATGTTAGCTGAACAACACCTTCTTTATTATTTGTTAAAAATCAGGTTTTAGTCCAACAGGTTTATTTGGAAGCACTAGCTTTCAGAGCACTGCTCCTTCATCAGGTGATTGTGGAGTATAAGATGATAACAAACACAATGTTTACAGTTTAATTTAACAGCTTAAGCACCAACACTCAATATAAAACATACACTCATTGCGACATTTCCTTATTTCATCTACGTTAACTTCAACTTGAACACCATCATTTCACTTAATCCACAGTTAACCCTTACTCTAACTTTAACTCTGTAAATTTGACTTCAAATTAATTACTACCCTGACCCATGACCAATTTTGTTCTCTGATTGGGTCTCGTTTCCTGGTCCTTTGAAAATTACCTCAGGGTGATCTGGAAGGTTTCTCCTGAGGAAATTCCTTTACTCTGTTAAGATTAGATTCTCTACAGTGTGGAAACAGGCCCTTCGGCCAAACAAGTCCACACCGCCCCTCTGAAGAGAAACCCACCCCAAACCCATTCCCCTACCCTGACTAACACGATGGGGTAATTTAGCATGGCTAATTCACCTGACCTGTGCACCCTTGGACTGTGGGAGGAAACCCACGCAGTCACGGAGAGAATGTGCAAAGCACACAGACAGTCGCCTGAGGCCGGAATCGAACCCAGGACCCTGGTGCTGTGAGGCGGCAGTGCTAACCACTGAGCCCCCGCGCCACACAACTCTAACTAATCTGAAAATGTGCCCCTTTCCGGTAAGGTCTCTGACCGTCAGCCAGCGAATTGATCAAAACCACATTGTTCGATCCCAGCCCATGGAGCCACTATCTGTGCTCCAATATGGCGTCATAATTGTCCATCCAGTCACATGACACCTGCACGTTTGGGTCAACACAGCGAGTCATAACTCACCTTGGCGGCTGTTTGGGATTGAGGTCAGAGTTCAGCCGAGCATGAACAAAACTCCCAGCATGCTTCATCGCGCCTCTTAACCAGTCCGGTAGCCATTACTGCAGCTGAGGCCAGCCAATCAACTTTACGAGCTACGCACAATAATGTGCTGTGGATGTGGGTTCGAATCCCTCTGTAGCTGGTGGTGAAATTTGAATTCAACTTGTTTTAAAAACATTTCGGGAGGGTTAGCAGACAAGGAACATATTGCTGAGGCTGTGGAAGGCTCTGGTCAGCATGCGTAGGGAATATTGCGAGCAGTTTTAGGCTCCGCATCTCAGGAAGGATGCTCTGGCCTAGGAAGGGTCTTCGAGGAGATTTACAAGAATGACCCTGGGGGTGAACAGTTTGTCACATGGGGAGCAGATGAGGGGTCTGTTCTCGATGGAGTTTAGAATGATGAGGGAGGGGATCTGATTGATACGTACAGAATACCGAGAGGCCAGGATAGAGCAGAGGTGGAGGGGATGTTTCCAATAGTTGGAGAGGCCAGGAGCAAAGGGCACAGCCTCAGAATGAAGGGACGATCCTTTCGAACTGAGATGAGGAGAGATTTCTTCAGCCGTTACCTCAGGGGGCTGTGGAGGCCAAGTCATTGAGTGGATTTAAGACAGACAGAGGTGGTTTCTTGATTGATGAGGGGATTGCGGTTTACAGAGAGAAGGTAGGAGAATGGGTTTGAGCAACATATCAGCCCTGATCGAATGGCGGGACAGACTCAATGGACCGAATGGCCTGATTCTGCTGCCCTACCTAGCGGCCTTATGGACCGCACTGCCTGGACCTGAGGTGGGAGGCAGGTCCATATTAAGGCATCCAAGTGGGCATTGGATAGCGATGAGTATATAGATGGTGCTGAGGGACTGGGGAAGAGGGACAAAAGATCACCTCAAGGGAGTGGAGCAAGGAATGATGGGTCATAAGGACATCAGAAACCGGAGCAGGAGTAGGCCGTTTGGCCCCTCTAGCCCGTTCTGCCATTCAATATAATCATGGCTGATCTTATCTTCACTTACCCGCCCTCTCACCACAACCCTTAATCCCTTTCCTGTTCAAAAATCGACCATTGTCTTAAAAACATTCAACGAGGTAGCCTCAACTGCTTCACTGGGCAGGAAATTCCACAGATTCCCAACCCTCAGGGTGAAGAGGTTTCTTCTCAGCTCAGGCCAAAATCAGCTCCCCTCTTCCCCCCCCACCCCCCGCACCCCCCCACTTATTTTGAGGCTATGCCCCCTCATTCTAGTTTCGCCCACCAGCGGAAACAACCACCCTGCTTCGATCTTATCTCTTTCCTTCCTCATGTTTTCTGTTTCTATAAGACCTCCCCCGTCACTCTTCAACATTCCACTGAGTATCGTCCCAGTCTGCACGCTCTGTCCTCATAAGGCAACCCTCTCAACTCCAGCATCCACCTCATGAACCTCCTCTGCACCCTCTCCAGTGCCAGAACACCCTTTTGGATGTCGGCTTGCTCGTTGAGCTGGAAGGTTCATTTCCAGACGTTTCGTCACTCTACTAGGTAACACCTTCAGTGGGCCTCAGACTGCTGAAACCTCCTGCTGTCTATTTATGTTTGGGTTTCTTTGGGATGGTGATGTCATTTCCTGTGGTGACGTTATTTCCTGTGGTGAGGTCACTTCCTGTTCCTTTTCTCAGGGGGTGGTAGATGGAGTTCCAATTGGAATGCCATGCTTCTAGGAATTCTCGTGCATGTCTCTGTTTGGCTTGTCCTAGGATGGATGTGTTGCCCCAGTTGAAGTGATGTCCTTCCTCACCCATATGTGAGGATACTAGCGAGAGAGGGTCATGTGGCTAGTTGGCATTTGTGTATCCTGGTAAACTCGCTAAGAACATCCTTTCTCAAGTAAGGAGACCAAAACTGTACACTTTACTCCCGGTTGGCCTCACCAGCCCCCGATACAGTTGTGGCATAACCTCCCTCATGAGCAATAAAGGATAATGTTGCCTTCTTAATTATCTGTTGCAGCTGCAAACCAACCTTTTGCAATCCATGTTCAAAGACACTCAGGTCACTCTGCACAGCAGCGTGCTGCAATTATTCTCCATTTAAAGAATAGACCTTTAAAATGGCCTCCTCCTGGGCCCAAACAATTTTGGTGGAAAGCCTAACCATTTCCTCTTCTGGCTTTCTCGCTCTTTGGAGGGAAGGAAGTCTGTCGGTTATATCTGTGTGGCTTGACAACCACGGCAACATGGCCGCCTGCCTCTGAACCCACTTACAAAATGGCCGAGTACTCGCTCAGTTCAGGAGCGATGGCGGGAGGGCGGGCCGAGTGAGTGGCACCCACAAAACCGTGAAGGAATACAGAAAATAGAGAAGAAAGAGACAAATTCTAAAAGGAGGAAGAAGTCTGAAGAGGACTTATCTTCTGTTCACTGCGCTGTGAACTTTCCCGGGAATGAGGAACTCAAAAACTAACCTTCTACCTGACAAAGATTTGTTCACTGGCTAGTGTGGAGCTGAAGTACTTAGATGTACCGGCCGTTTTGCTGTATATATGCCTATCTGATATCCAAACTTGGGCTGACAAGTGGAAAGGAACATTCACGCCACTTGAATGCCAGGCTATGACCAGACACAAATGAACCACTGCCCCTTGATATTCAATGGTGTCACCATCACTGAATGCCCCACTGTCAACCTCCTGGTTGACCTGAAACTCAACTCTATGGCTATGACAGCAGGTCAGAGGCCAGGAATCCTGCAGCGAGTAACTCATCTCCCAACTCCCCAAGGCCTGTCCACCATCTACAACGGCACAAGTCAGGAGTGGGATGGGAATACTCCCCACTTGCCCCTGGATGGGGGCAGCTCCAACAACACTCAGGGAGCTCAACACTATCCTGGGGCAAAGCAGCACCCACTTGATTGTCCCCACACCCACAAACACCCACTCCCTCCCACACCGACGCTCAGTAGCAACAGGATATACCATCTACAAGATACAGTGCAGAAATTCACCAAAGGTCCTCAGACAACACCTTCCAAATCACTTCCATCGAGAAGGACAAGGGGCAGCAGACACAAGGGAACATTCGTCCCTATCAAGTTGCCCTCCAACACACTCGCCATCCAGACTTGAGAATATGCTGCCATTGCTTCAGTGTCACTAGATCAAAATCCTGGAATATCTTAATGGTATAGCGGGTGTACCAATAGCACAGGGAGCACAATGGTTCAGGAACGCAGCTCCCCCTCCCCCCCAATATCTCAAAGGGAATCTAGAGTTGGGCGATACTGGAGCACCAGAGGCTGAGGGGTGACCTTATAGAAGTTCATAATATCATGAGGGGCATGGATAGGATAAACAGACAAAGTCTTTTCCCTTGAGGGGTGGGAGGGAGTCCAGAATTAGAGGGCATAGGTTTAGGGTGAGAGGAGAAAGACTTAAAAGGGACCTTTTTATGGAGAGGATGGATGGAATGAGCTGCCAGAGGAAGATGGGAACAATTTCTGGCTGTAAAAGCTGCTCCTTTTTGTTTGAGGTATTTCAGATGCTGGAGGTGATTCCCTCGAATTCTAGGAGCAGCAATTGCTGCTGCATTGTTTTGGAACTTTGGGGAAAAAAAAGCCGAAAAACAACAGCAGTTTTAAAAGGTAGAAGAGCAGATAAAGGAAGTACATGATGAGAACAGTGCAGGAGATGGAGAGAGAGAGAGAGAGAGAGAGAGAGAGAGAGAGAAAACCTGCACAGTTATTGTCTCTGCTGTTTGAATTCGTGTATCACTGGACATCAGAGTGCGCCTGGGAAAATTAACAAACAGTGAATTTCACAATTAATCTTGGAGGAACCGGGTTGGGGAAACTTCACAGCACAGAATCAGATCAGTTAATTGTTGTTTGAAGTCTGTCCAAGAGAAAGGTTGGAGGGGAACTTGAGAGGGAAGAATGTTCCCTTGTGTCTGTTGCCCTCGTCCTTCTCAATGGAAGTGGTTCGGAAGGTGTCTGAGGATCTTTGGTGAGTAGAGTGGGTTCTTTCTTGATCATATGTTTTTGGAGATAAATCTCTTGATTAAACTTAAAATATAAGCCATAGGTATTAATTTAACCTGGTGCAGTGTTTTGTAGAGGAAGAAGATGCTGTTATTTTCTGGGTCTGTAGATTGTGAAGGTATTTGCAGTGATATGTACTTCTTGTCAGATGTGGGAGTTTAAAGAGAGTTTAAGGGTTACTGCGGATTATATCTGCCATAAATGCTGGTGGACGCGAATCTGATCAGATCGAGTGGATCGATTGGAGAGACAGATAGAAGCGATGAGGAATTTGCAACAGCAACAGAATGTGGTGGATGGCAGTTATAGGAAGGGGGGAAAGTCTCAGATACAGTCACATAGATGGGTTAGCTCCAGGAAGGGTGAGAGAGGTCGCCACCGAGTGCAGGAGGCTTTTGTGGATATACCCATTTCAAAAAGGTATGCTGTTTTGGAAAATGTAGGGGGTGATGGATTCTCAGGGGAACGTAGCACGAACAGCCAAGTTTCTGGTATTGAGACCGGCTCTAATGCAACAAGGGGAACGTCGGCTTCCAATAAGGGGATTCTGTAGTCAGAGGTACAGATAGACGTTACTGTGGCCAGCAGAGAAAAGGCAGAATGGTGTGTTGTTTCCCTGGTGCCAGGATCAAGGATGTCTCAGAGAGGGTGCAGAATGTTCTCACGGGGGAGAGGGGCCAGCAGGAGGTCAGTGTACACATTGGAACCAACAACATTGGAAGGAAAAAGATTACAGAGAGTTAGGCAGGAATTTAAAAAGGAGGTCCTCAAGGGTAGTAATATCTGGATTACTCCCAATGCTACGAGCTAGTGAGGGCAGGAATAGGAGGATAGAGCAGATGAATGCATGGCTGAGGAGCTGGTGTATGGGAGAAGGATTCGCATTTTTGTATCATTGGAATCTCTTTTGGGGTAGAAGTGACCTGTCCAAGAAGGACGGATGGCACCTAAATTGGAAGGGGACTAATATCCTGGCAGGGAGATTTGGTAGAACTGCTTGGGACAATTTAAACTTATAGGGTGGGGGAGTTGGGGGGGGGAGGGGGGAGATAGTGAGGAAAGAGATCAATCTGAAACTGGTAGAGTTGAGAACAGAAGTGAGTCAAACAGTCAGGGCAGGTCGGGACAAGGTAGGACTAATAAACTAAACTGCATTTATTTCAATGCAAGGGGCCTAACAGGGAAGGCAGGTGAACTCAGGGCATGGTTAGGAATATGGGACTGGGATATCATAGCAATTACAGAAACATGGCTCAGGGATGGGCAGGGCTGGCAGCTTAGTGTTCCAGGATACAAATGCTACAGGAAGGATAGAAAGGGAGGCAAGAGAGGAGGGGGAGTGGCATTTTTGATAAGGGACAGCATTATAGCTGTGCTGAGGGAGGATATTCCCAGAAATACATCCAGGGAAGTTATTTGGGTGGAACTGAGAAATAAGAAAGGGATGATCATCTTATTGGGATTGTATTATAGACCCCCTCAATGGTCAGAGGGAAATTGAGAAACAAACTTGTAAGGAGATCTCAGCTATCTGTAAGAATAATAGGGTGGTTAAGGGAGGGGATTTTAACTTTACCAACATAGACTGGGACTGCCATAGTGTTAAAGGTTTAGATGGAGAGGAATTTCTCAAATGTGTACAAGACAATTTTCTGATTCAGTATGTGGATGTACCTACTAGAGAAGGTGCAAAACTTGACCTACTCTTGGGAAATAAGGCAGGGCAGGTGACTGAGGTGTCAGTGGGGAGCACTTTGGGGCCAGCGACCATAATTCTAGTAGATTTAAAATAGTGATGGAAAAGGATAGAGCAGATCTAAAAGTTGAAGTTCTAAATTGGAGAAAGGCCAATTTTGACGGTCTAAGGCCAGAACTTTCGAAAGCTGATTGGGGGCAGATGTTCGCAGGTAAAGGGTCGGCTGGAAAATGGGAAGCCTACAGAAATGAGATAACGAGAATCCAGAGAAAGGACATTCCTGTCAGGGTGAAAGGGAAGGCTGGTAGGTGTAGGGAATGCTGGATGATTAAAGAAATTGAGGGTTTGTTTGAGAAAAAGAAGGAAGCATATGTAAGGTATAGAGAGAATAGATCGAGTGAATCTTGAGAAGAGTATAAAGGAAGTAGGAGTATACTTAAGTGGGAAATCAGGAGGGCAAAAGGGGACATGAGATAGCTTTGGCAAATAGAATTAAGGAGAATTCAAAGGGTTTTTACAAATACATTAAGGACAAAAGGGTAACGAGGGAGAGAATAGGGCCCCTCAAAGATCAGCAAGGCGGCCTTTGTGTGGAGCCGCAGAAAATGGGGGAGATACTAAATGAATATTTTGCATCAGTATTTACTGTGGAAAAGGATCTGGAAGATATAGACTGTAGGGAAATAGATGGTGACATCATGCAGAATGTCCACATTACAGAGGAGGAAGTGCTGGATGGCTTGACATAGGTAAAGGTGGATACATCCCCAGGACCTGATCAGGTGTACCTGAGAACTCTGTGGGAAGCTAGGGACGTGACTGCTGGGCCTCTTACTGAGATATTTGTATCATCGATAGTCACAGGTGAGGTGCCGGAAGACTGGAGGTTGGCAAACGTGGCGCCACTGTTTAAGAAGGGCAGGAAGGACAAGCCAGGGAACTATAGACCAGTGAGCCTGACCTCAGTGGTGGGCAAGTTGTTGGAAGGAATCCTGAGGGACAGGATGTACATGTATTTGGAAAGGCAAGGACTGAATAGGGATAGTCAACATTGGCTTTGTGCATGGGAAATCATGTCTCAGAAACGTGATTGGGTTTTTTGATGAAGTAACAAAGAGGATTGATGAGGGCAGAGCGATAGATGTGATCTATATGGACTTCAGTAAGGCGTTCGACAAGGTTCCCCATGGGAGATGGTTAACAAGGTTAGATCTCATGGAATACAGGGAGAACTAACCATTTGGATACAGAACTGGCTCAAAGGTAGAAGACAGAGGGTGGTGGTGGAGGGTTGTTTTTCAGACTGGAGGCCTGTGACCAGTGGAGTGCCACAAGGATCTGTGCTGGGTCCTCCACGTTTGGTCATTTATATTAATGATTTGGATGTGAGCATAAGAGGTACAGTTAATAAGTTTGCAGATGACACCAAAATTGGAGGTGTAATGGACAGCGAAGAGGGTTACCTCAGATTACAACAGGATCTTGACCAGATGGGCCAATGGGCTGAGAAGTGGCAGATGGAGTTTAATTTAGATAAATGTGAGGTGCTGCATTTTGGGAAAGCAAATCTTAGCAGGACTTATACACTTAATGGTAAGGTCCTAGGGAGCGTTGCTGAACAGAGAGACATTGGAGTGCAGGTTCATAGCTCCTTGAAAGTGGAGTCGCAGGTAGATAGGATAGTGAAGGTTTGCTTTCCTTTAGTGGTCAGAGTATTGAGTACAAGAGTTGGGAGGTCATGTTGTGGCTGGACAGGACATTGGTTAGGCCACTGTTGGAATATTGCATGCAATTCTGGTCTCCTTCCTATCGGAAAGATGTTGTGAATCTTGAAAGGGTTCAGAAAAGATTTACGAGGATGTTGCCAGGGTTGGAGGATCTGAGCTACAGGGAGAGGCTGAACAGGCTGGGGCTGTTTTCACTGCAGCGTCAGAGGCTGAGGGGTGACCTTATGAAGGTTTACAAAATCATGAGGGGCATGGATAGGATAAATAGGCAAAGCCTTTTCCCAGGGTCGGGGAGTCCAGAACTAGAGGGCATAGGTTTAGGGTGAGAGGGAAAAGATATAAAAGAGACCTAAGGGGCAACTTTTTCATGCAGAGGGTGGTTTGTGTATGGAATGAGCTGCCAGAGGAAGTGGTGGTGGCTGGTACAATTGCAACATTTAAAAGGCATTTGGATGGGTATATGAATAGGAAGGGTTTGGAGGGATATGGGCCGGGTGCTGGGAGGTGGGACTAGATTGGGTTGGGATATCTGGTCAGCATGGACGGGTTGGACCGAAGGGTCTGTTTCCATGCTGTACATCTCTGTGACTCTAAGTGGTGGTGGCTAGTACAATTACAGCATTTAAAAGGCACCCCAGATGGATATACGATCAGGAAGGTTTTCGAGGGATATGGGCCGAGTGCTGGCCAATGGGCTGAAGATTAGTTTCGGATATCTGGTTGCCATGGATGAGCTGGACCAGCCGCCCTTCCCCTGGCCCCATCTCGGTTTCAAAACCAGAATATAAAATAAAAACGGCAGAAATAAAAGAGAATTGAAAGGTTAAGAGAAAGGCCCAGATATTAAAGTCGTATTTCCTCAGCGGTGTTCGGGGTCAGACCGACTCAGGCAGCCTGCAACCTGAAGCCTCACTCAGCCCATCCAGGGGGTGTCACCTCAGCCAGTCCCCAATGCCCGATGGGTATCCCTGCAGCCTTCACCCACCGCCATATGCCACCCGCCGATGCACCCACTACCCGCTTCGGCCAAATCAAACAAAAAGTTTTTAAAGAAATGAAAAGCAAGGAAGAAAAGGAAGGCAAAAATAAAGAACAAACAAAATTACAGCACAGGAACAGGCCCTTCGGCCCTTCCTCTCCTGCGCTGATCCAGATCCTCTACCTAAACCTGTCACCTATCTTCTGAGGATCTGTATCCCTCTCCTCCCTGCCCATTCGTGAATCTGTCCAGATCCATCGTAAATGATGCTATCGATCCCTCCCACCTCCACTGGCAATGTGTTCCAGGCACCCACCACCCTCTCTGGGTAAAGACCTTTCCACGCATATCTCCCCTCAACTTTTCCCCTCTCACCTTGACCTCGTGACCCCGAGTGATCGAGTGCCCCACTCTGGGAAAAACGTTTCTTGCTATCCACCCTGTCTACACCTCTCCTGAATTTGTCGGCCTCAATCAGGTCCCCCCTCAACCTCCGTCTTTCCAATGAAAATAATCCTAATCTACTCAACCTTTCCTCATAGCTCGCACCCTCCATACCAGGCAACATCCTGGGGAACCTCCTCTGCCCCCTCTCCAACCCATCCACATCCTTTTGGTAATGTGGTGACCAGAACTGTATGCAGTATTCTGAATGAGGCCGAACCAAAGTTGGCATGGGGGCGGCACGGTGGCTCAGTGGTTAGCACAGCTGCCTCACAGCGCCAGGGACCCGGGTTCGATTCCAGCCTCAGGTGACTGTCTGTGTGGAGTTTGCACATTCTCCCCGTGTCTGTATGGGTTTCCTCCCACAGTCCAAAGATGTGCAGGTTAGGGTGGATTGGCCATGCTAAATTGTCCCATAGTGTCAAGGGATGTGTAGTTTAGGGTGGATTGGCCATGCTATATTGTCCCATGGTGCCCAGGTATGAGCAAGTTAGGGTGGATTGGCCATGCTAAATTGTCCCATAGTGTCCAGGCATGTGCTGGTTAGGGTGGATTGGCCATGCTAAATTGTCCCATAGTGCCCAGGGATGTGCAGGTTAGGGTGGATTGGCCATGCTAAATTGTTCCATAGTGCCCAGGGATGTGCAGGTTAGGGTGGGTTGGCCATGCTAAATTGTCCCATAGTGCCCAGGGATGTGCAAGGTAGGTGCATTAGTCAGGGGCAAATACAGGGTTGTGGGGATCGGGTCTGGGTGGGATACTCTATGGAGGGTCAGTGTGGACTTGTTGGGCCGAATGGCCTGTTTTCACACTTAGCGATTCTATTCTGTCACTCCCCACTGCCCCCTGGAATAGCCTGGCAAACCGTTTTGTTCAAGGGCGGCTGGGGTAAGGAAATAAATAATAACCCCCCACCGAGTCAACTTTAAAAATATTTAGCACGGTATCATGGCCATCATGGGGTTGGTGGGCTGAACGGCCTGTTCGTGGGCTGGGCAGTTCTTTGTTCTAAAATAAAAACAGAACATATTCCAGGAGCGACTGCTTCCTTGTGTGTAACAATGCCTGTGAGTGTTTGACATTTGTTAATGGGGAACAGCGAGAGAGGAAGTGTGGAAAGGAATCTGCCTGCTGGCCTCTGATAAGGGACTGATTTTGCAACGTGCGCTGTTATTACAGTCTCCAGTTTATCGCGGCTCGAAGCGACCCACACATACTCGGGCGAGTCATATTTCCTGAAACACAGTTAACTGAACACAGTTAGACCACGGGATTGGGAGGGGAGGTGGGAAAGGTTCCTTAACTCTCAACGTGCAAAGTCGCCGATCGCCCCAGCCCCTCGGCGCGGAGACTGACACACGTTGCCCATAGCAACCTTTCTCAAAATCACTGTTTGCCTTCTTCCCCGAGCTTTCGAACAAGATGGCCACACAGTAGCAAGGCCGTGTGTGGGCTCCTGACCCTGAGCCTTGGCCACGCTCACCTACTCTTTTTTTGTTTACATACGGTCTTTCTTTCTTTCTTCTTTCTCTGTCTTTCTCTTTTCATGTTACAGTTGTATCATAGACTCGCTACGGCGTGGAACCAGGCCATTTGGCCCAACACGTCCATACCAACCCTTCAAAGAGTAACCCACCTAGACCCATTTCCCCACCCTATTACTTTACATTTACCCCTGACTAACTCACCTAACCTGCACATCCCTGGGCACTATGGGACAATTGAGCATGGCCAATCCACCCTAACCTGCACATCCCTGGACACTATGGGACAATTTAGCATGGCCAATCCACCCTAACCTGCACATCTTTGGACTGTGGGAGGAAACAGGAGCAAACAGGGGAGAATGTGCAAACTCCACGTAGACAGTCACCAAAGCGGGAATCGAGCCCAGGTCCCTAGCATTATGAGGCAGCAATGCTAACCACTGGGCCATGCCACCTCTACCGTTTGCCCGCACAACATATCACCTGCCCTCCCCTCACTCCCAGCCACTCTGTCGTTCTAGTCGTATCACTGCACTTTGTTGAGTTCCCTAAGAGCTGACACTGGGAATTGTGTAAGAAAGGTATAACTGCTAAACCTGTATACAGCAGGTTCAGTCCAACCCAAGCTCGATATTTAACCCAAATGTGATCCCGACCCTAACTCTAAACCTGACACTACCCACAATGCTCATTCTAACCCTGACTCAGATGCTTCCCAAAACTGAACTTTAACCCTATGAAGCAGTACTCCGAACCAAATGCTGAACCGAATCTATCCCAAACCCTAACCCTAACCCTAACCCTAACCCTAACCCTATCCCAAACCCTAACCCTAACCCTAACCCTATCCCAAACCCTAACCCTAACCCTATACCTAACCCTAAACCTAACCGTAACCCTAACCCTAACCCCAACCCTATCCCAAAACCTAACCTAAACCCTAACCCTAACCCTATCCCAAACCCTAACCCTAACCCTAACCCTATCCCAAACCCTAACCCTAACCCTATCCCAAAACCTAACCTTAAACCTAACCCTAACCCTAACCCTAACCCTAACCGTATCCCAAAACCTAACCTAAACCCTAACCCTAACCCTAATCTAAACCCTATCCCAAAACCTAACCCTAACCATAACCCTAACCGTATCCCAAAACCTAACCCTAACCCTAACCCTAACCCTATCCCAAAACCTAACCCTAACCCTAACTCTAACCGTATCCCAAAACCTAACCTTAACCCTAATCCTAACCCTATCCAAAAACCTAACTTTAACCCTAACCCTAACCCTAATCCTAAAACTAACCTTAACACTAACCCTAACCCTAATCTTAATCTTAACCTTAACCATGATCCTAACCCTAACCCCAACCCTAATCCTAACCCTAACCATAACCCTAATCATAACCCTAATCCTCACCCTAACCCTAACCCTAACCCTAACCCTAACCCTAACCCAAACAATAACCCTACCCCGAACCCAAAGCTGAACCGAATCTATCCCAAGACCTAACCTTAAGCCTAATCCTAACCCTATCCCATAACCTAACCTTAACCTTAACCCTAACCCTAACCCTAACCTAACCTTAACCCTAACCCTAATCCTAAACCTAACCCTAACTCTAACCCCAATACAAATCCTATCTCAAAACCTAACCCTAACCCTAACCCTAATCCGAACCTTAACCCTAATCCTAAACCTAACCCTAACCCTAACCCCAACACAAATCCTATCTCAAAATTTAACCCTAACCCTAACCCTAATCCTAGCAGTATCCCGAACCCAAAGCTGAACAGAATCTATTCCAAAACCTAACCCTAACCCTATCGATAACTCAAATACTAACCCTACACCAAACCTTAACCCAATCCCGACATCAAACCTAATCTTAGCACTATTCATAAACCTGACCTAAATCATAAACCTAGCCATACTCTTAACCGTAATCCCAAGCCACAGCCTAAACCTAATACTACAGCTAAACCTTACCCTAAACCAATCCGTAAGTAAAACCCAAACCCAAGCACTAACCCTGACCCTAACCCAAGCCCTAATCTAAACCCTAGTCCAAATCATAGCCCGAACCCTAAACCGAAACTTAGGCCTAGCTCTAACCTGAACTCTAACCAGAGGCCTAAGCCTAATCCTAGCCCTAACCTTAGTCCTAGCCCAAATCCCAGCCCGAACCCAAACCCAAGCCCTCGGCCTAGACCCAGCCCCAACTCTAAACTTAATGCAAGGCCAAATCCCAGCCTGAAACCTAGCCCTAACCTTAGGCCTACCTTTAGCCCCAACCCTAGCCCTACCACTAACTCAAGCCCTAATCTTAACCTGAGCCCAAATCCTCGCCTGAACCCTAACCCTAATCCTAGGCCTAACCCTATGCTTAGCCCTCGCCCTAACTCTGACCCTAGATCAAATCCTAACTCTAGCCCTAGCCCCAGCCCCAAACCTCATCGTAGCCCTAAATCTAACTCTTAGCCTACACTGTCCTAACCCTAGTCCCAACCATGGTACTAGCCCTAATTCTAAACCTAAATCTACCCTTAATCCCAACACTAACCCCATTCCTATCCTGAACTCTAAACCCACCCTAACCCCTGGGAATCTGAAATTTTATGCATTAGCCCCACCTCGCTAAAATCCACAATGCGATTCCAGTCTGTAGCTCACTCCCAGGTATTTGCTTTCTATATATAAACCCCCTTTGAACCTCTGGAGTAATTTACTGTCTGTAATCACCTCTGGGAGCTTGTCATTGTGTATACAAACCCCACAAACACCTCAATTAGTTTCCAATATGTAACTCACTCCCTGGAGTGAGTTGTCCTGTATATATAAACCCACTGAACCACTTGTTTATACTACAGGCTGTAATCCACTCCATGGTATCTATTGTTTTAGATATAACCCACTGAACCCCTCAATTAGATTCCAATCCTCAGCAGATGAGTACATGTTGGTGCATAAGGCAAGCTTCCAGCCGGAATTTTGTCCTGGGAGGAATAGAGGTTGGGAGAAGTGGAGATCCTACACTATGAAACCAAGAGTAGAGCGCACTGGTAATAGTTTACCACAGGATGACACAAAGCCCAAGAGGGTGGACAGAAGGTGAAAGGCCTCAAATGTGTCCGCTGTAATGGAGTGGAACACGGAAAATGACTGTGCTGGTGATTTCAGAAGGACACTGGGAAAAGGCGTTGTCACTGCCATCAGGTGGAACACATAGAGTCCCAGTGCTGGCCGTTAAAGAAAGGCATTGTGGGAAAAGGTGTGGGAAAAGAAGCGAAGCCAGTGACATTAGTGAAAGTAGTAAAGGAGACCCCCAAGGAGAGCCGAGGAGCTGCAGGAGAGTGCACAGCCCAGGCAGGGGCTGGGGATGGAGTTAGTGCCGAATCTGTATAAAGCATTCACCCCTGTGGGTAAAGGTTACTCAGAAAGGTCAGGGGGAGGAGGGCAAGAAGGTATACTTTGAGAGATACAGGATCTAACCGGTCTCTAATAGTAAGAGATATGTGAATATGCTCTGTTTCTGATCTGTTCCCTGAGAGACCGTTAATTTGTGGGCTGGATGGACAGACATGTGAGACTATTTCGCTGGAGTCTTGCGTTACAGACTTTTCATTTAAAAATCATACATGCCAGAAGAATATAATCGCAGATGCGCTATCGCGGATTTAACTGATGGAGTTTAAATGAGATTTGTCTTTATGTAATGTTTTGTGTGTAGGCATATGGGAAGAAGTGAAATTATCTTCAAGTTATCTGTATGTTAGAGCGATGTGTTTTAACAGTAGAGAAAAAATGAAGCCGTCTTTCATTATGTTAGTTCATTTTTCACTTAAGGGCGGAGGTGTTATGAAGATACGGGTGTACTTTAACAGAGTTAAAAGCAGCAGAACTGAACAGCACCAAGTGTTCTCACTAAGGCAACAATGTATCACTTGGTCGAACAAATCGATTAGCTCGTTGCCTGGAGACAAAAACAAATTTGAATTCGGCCAATCGGTTTAAATTTTACCCCGAACAAATACCAAACTCCAATCCAGTTTGAATTGAGTATATTGACAATCTTAAAAGCCAATGACACAATCTGATGCTTTGGGGGGGGTTATAAGAAAGGGGAAAATTGAGCAGTTGGGAGGAGAACTGCCAAGCCACAGCATGTAAACAGTCTGCATGAAACATAGCTCTCTTAAAAGGTACCTTTCCGATCAGTAACCTGTGACGCCGAAACTCCGAAGAAGAAAAGAAGACACAGGAAGATCCAAATAGAAGAATCAACAGCTGCCAAGTTTTGAGATAAGAAATGTTGTTTTGTAAATCTTATTTCGGAATTGTATCAGGCTAGTATAATAGAAGGGAAGGTAACAGATAGGTTAGAGGAAGGACTTAGACATTGTCATGCGTTAATTATTCTCTGCTTAGTTTAAGAAATAAAGTTATTAATTTTTACTTTAAATAGTTGTTGGCCACGCGAATGTTTACAGATTACTGCATGGGATAAAACTTTTCTGTGTTGGTGGTTTTAAATTAAGCAGGAGGGTTTACCCCATGTCATAACAACATAAACCCACTGAACGCCTCTATTACATTCCAGTCTGTAACTCCCTCCCCGGTATCTGTTATTCTGTATATAAACCACCCTGAACCCCTCAATTAGATTCCAGGCTGTAACTCCATCCCGGGTATCCGTTATTCTGTATATAAACCACCCTGAACCCCTCGATTAGATTCCAGGCTGTAACTCCCTCCCTGGTATCGGTTATTTTGTATATAAACCACCCTGAACCTCTCCATTAGATTCCAGTCTGTTACATCCTCCCGAGTATCTATTATTCTGTATATAAACTACCCTGAACCTCTCGATTAGATTTCAGTCTGTAACCCCATCCCAGGTATCTGTTATTCTGTACGTAAACCACCCTGAACGCCTCGATTTGATTCCAGTCTGTAACTCCCTCCCAGGTATCCGTTATTCTGTATATAAACCACCCTGAAACTCTCGATTAGATTCTAGTCTGTACCTCCCTCCCGGGAATCTGTTATTCTGTATGTAAACCCCACCCTGAACCCCTCGATTGGATTCCAGTCTGTAACTCCCTCCGGGGTATCTGTTATTCTGTATTTCAACCACCCTGAACTCCTCGATTAGATTCCAGTCTGTAACTCCCTCCCAGGTGTCCGTTATTCTGTATGTAAACCACCCTGAATCCCTCGATTAGATTCCAGTCTGTAACTCCATCCCGGGTATCTGTTATTCTGTATATAAACCACCCTGAACCCCTCGAATAGATTCCAGGCTGTAACTCCCTCTCAGGTATCGGTTATTCTGTATATAATCCACACTGAACCTTCGATTAGATTCCAGTCTGTAACTCCCTCCCAGGGTATCTGTTATTCTGCATATAAACCAGCCTGAACCCCTCGATTAGATTCCAGTCTGTAACTCCCTCCCGGGTATCTGTTATTCTGTATATAAACCACCCTGAACCCTTAGATTAGATTCCAAGCTGCAACTCCCTCCCGGGTATCTGTTATTCTGTATATAAACCACCCTGAACCCCTCGATTAAATTATAGTCTGTAACTCACTCCCGGGGATCTGTTATTCTGCATATAAACCAGCCTGAACCCCTCGATTAGATTCCAGTCTGTAACTCCCTCCTAGGTATCTGTTATTCTGTATATAAACCACCCTGAACCCCTCGATTAGATTCTAATCTGTAACTCCCTCCCGGGTATCCGTTATTCTGTATATAAACCACCCCGAACCCCTTGATTAGATTCCAGTCTCTAACTCCATCCCGGGTATCCGTTATTCTGTATATAAACCACCCTGAACCCCTCGATTAGATTCCAGGCTGTAACTCCATTCCGGGTATCTGTTATTCTGTATATAAACCACCCTGAACCCCTCGATTAGATTCCAGGCTGTAACTCCATCCTGGGTATCCGTTATTCTGTATATAAACCACCCTGAACCCCTCGATTAGATTCCAGTCTGTAACTACATCCCGGGTATCTGTTATTCTGTATATAAACCACCCCGAACCCCTTGATTAGATTCCAGTCTCTAACTCCATCCCGGGTATCCGTTATTCTGTATATAAACCACCCTGAACCCCTCGATTAGATTCCAGGCTGTAACTCCATTCCGGGTATCTGTTATTCTGTATATAAACCACCCTGAACCCCTCGATTAGATTCCAGGCTGTAACTCCATCCCGGGTATCTGTTATTCTGTATATAAACCACCCTGAACCCCTCGATTAGATTCCAGGCTGTAACTCCCTCTCAGGTATCGGTTATTCTGTATATAATCCACACTGAACCTTCGATTAGATTCCAGTCTGTAACTCCCTCCCGGGTATCTGTTATTCTGTATATAAACCACCCTGAACCCCTCGATTAAATTATAGTCTGTAACTCACTCCCGGGTATCTGTTATTCTGTATACAAACCACCCTGAACCCCTCGATTAGATTCCAGGCTGTAACTCCATCCCGGGTATCTGTTATTCTGTATATAAACCACCCTGAACCTCTCGATTAGATTTCAGGCTGTAACTCCATCCCGGGTATCCGTTATTCTGTATATAAACCACCCTGAACCCCTCGATTAGATTCCAGTCTGTAACTCCATCCCGGGTATCTGTTATTCTGTATATAAACCACCCTGAACCCCTCGATTAGATTCCAGGCTGTAACTCCCTCTCAGGTATCGGTTATTCTGTATATAATCCACACTGAACCTTCGATTAGATTCCAGTCTGTAACTCCCTCCCGGGTATCTGTTATTCTGTATATAAACCACCCTGAACCCCTCGATTAAATTATAGTCTGTAACTCACTCCCGGGTATCTGTTATTCTGTATATAAACCACCCTGAACCCCTCGATTAGATTCCAGTCTGTAACTCCATCCCGGGTATCCGTTATTCTGTATATAAACCACCCTGAGCCCCTCGATTAGATTCCAGTCTGTAACTCCATCCCGGGTATCCGTTATTCTGTATATAAACCACCCTGAGGCCCTCGATTAGATTCCGGTCTGTAACTCCCTCTCGGGTATCCGTTATTCTGTATATAAACCACCCTGAGCCCCTCGATTAGATTCCAGTCTGTAACTCCCTCCCGGGTATCCGTTATTCTGTATATAAACCACCCTGAGCCCCTCGATTAGATTCCAGTCTGTAACTCCATCCCGGGTATCCGTTATTCTGTATATAAACCACCCTGAACCCCTCGATTAGATTCCAATCTGTAACTCCCTCCCGGGTATCTGTTATTCTGTATATAAACCACCCCGAACCCCTTGATTAGATTCCAGTCTCTAACTCCATCCCGGGTATCCGTTATTCTGTATATAAACCACCCTGAGGCCCTCGATTAGATTCCAGGCTGTAACTCCATCCCGGGTATCCGTTATTCTGTATATAAACCACCCTGAGCCCCTCGATTAGATTCCAGTCTGTAACTCACTCCCGGGTATCCGTTATTCTGTATATAAACCACCCCGAACCCCTTGATTAGATTCCAGTCTGTAACTCCATCCCGGGTATCTGTTATTCTGTATATAAACCACCCTGAACCCCTCGATTAGATTCCAGTCTGTAACTCCCTCTCAGGTATCGGTTATTCTGTATATAATCCACACTGAACCTTCGATTAGATTCCAGTCTGTAACTCCCTCTCGGGTATCTGTTATTCTGTATATAAACCACACTGAACCTTCGATTAGATTCCAGTCTGTAACTCCCTCCTGGGTATCTGTTATTCTGTATATAAACCACCCTGAACCCCTCGATTAAATTATAGTCTGTAACTCACTCCCGGGTATCTGTTATTCTGTATATAAACCACCCTGAACCCCTCGATTAGATTCCAGTCTGTAACTCCATCCCGGGTATCCGTTATTCTGTATATAAACCACCCTGAGGCCCTCGATTAGATTCCAGTCTGTAACTCCCTCCCGGGTATCCGTTATTCTGTATATAAACCACCCTGAGCCCCTCGATTAGATTCCAGTCTGTAACTCCCTCCCGGGTATCCGTTATTCTGTATATAAACCACCCTGAACCCCTCGATTAGATTCCAGTCTGTAACTCCCTCTCAGGTATCGGTTATTCTGTATATAAAGCACCCTGAACCCCTCCATTAGATTCCAGTCTGTAACTCCCTCTCGGGTATCTGTTATTCTGTATATAAACCACACTGAACCCCTCGATTCGATTCCAGGCTCTACCTCCCTCCTGACTGCCTATCTTTGACATGTCAGGTTAGGGATGGCAGGCACTTCTGCCTGAGCTAAAACCTGTGGCCCAGAGCCCAGCGACAAGTGTCTGCCATATTGCTGTGTGTCTGGCGATCCCTACAGGTCAAACCAGGTAAAGCACAACAGATTTCCTTCCCTCAGTGACATCATGTGTTTATTGTTGTGTCTAGTTACAGTGGGATTCGGACTCAAATCCACACAAGAAAGCAGCCTAGGGCCCTGGATTACTGACCAGAAGCATTGCCAATATGGCAAGGCCTGTCCTCCTATAATCTCCGGGATTAAATTCCAGCCCGTTATCCCTAATTATATAAATGCACTCCCCAAAGATTGTCATTTGATTCCAGCCAATAAGTCTGTCCAGAATACTTATTATTCTATATATAAATTCCCTAAATCCCTCAGTTACATTACAGTTTCAATGTGCATCCCAGTGTTTGTTACTATCTATACAACTTACAAATCCCTTGATCAGATCCCATGCTTGCCACTGTCTCTGACATTTTCTATATTCAATTCAACTCCCTACTGTGTGGGAACAGGCCATTCAGCCCAACCTATCCACACCGACCCACCGAACAGTAACCCACCCAGACCTATCTGCCTCTGACTAATGCGCCTAACACTATGGGCAATCTAGCATGGCCAATTCACGCTGATCTACACACCTTTGGACTGTGGGAGGAAACCCACGCAGACATGGGGAGAATGTGTGAACTCCACACAGACCGTCGCCCTGAGGCCGGAATTGAACCTAGGGTCATGGTGCTGCGAGGCAGCGGTGCTAACCACTGGGCCAGCGTGCCACCCATTCAGGGACCTCCAGCCTACTCTGCCTTTACATAGGACCATTGTTGATTTGTATACATTCAAATTGCCACATGGCTATGTACACTGATAACGTCTGATTCCGCTGCCCCCCGTCCCCCAGACAGACACTCCCAGAGTCATGTCACCCTCTCAGAGGTAACAGTTCCCCTCACTTCTCTGGTAAAAGAGTGACACCGTTTTAGTGAAACAGTGCCCGACGTTCTGGACTCACCCCGAAGAGTAAACATGCTTTCAAATTCCACCCAGGATTCCAACTCCTTGATCAACAGAGGGGCTTTCGTTACAGACTGGAATCTAATTGAGGAGGTCAGGGTGGTTTATATACAGAATAACAGAAACCCGGGAGGGAGTTACACACTGGAATCTAATCAAGGTGGTCAGGGTGGTTTATGTACAGAATAACAGATACACTGGAGGGAGTTACAGACTGGAATCTAATCGAGGGGTTCGGGGTGGTTTATATACAGAATAACAGATACCCGGGAGGGGGTTACAGACTGGAATCTAATCAAGGGATTCGGGGTGGTTTATATACAGAATAACAGATACCCTGGGAGGGAATGACAGACTGGAATCTAATCAAGGGGTTCGGGGTGGTTTATATACAGAATAACGTATACCTGGGAGGGAGTTACAGACTGGAATCTAATCGAGGGGTTCTGGGTGGTTTACATTCAGAATAACAGATACCCCGGGAGGGGGTTACAGACTGGAATCTAATCGAGGGGTTCGGGGTGGTTTATATACAGAATAACAGATACCCCGGGAGGGAGTTACAGACAGGAATCTAATCGAGGGGTTCAGGGTGGATTATATACAGAATAACAGACACCCAGGAGTGAGTTACAGACTGGAATCTAATCGAGGGGTTCAGGGTGGTTTATATACAGAATAACAGATAACTTTGAGTAAATCATAGCTGGAATCTGTTCGAGGGGTTTGTGACAGGTTATGTATATAATAACACACGGCCAGGAGTCACTTACAGCCGAGATAACTGGCACAGACTCAATGACTCAAAAAACCCATTTTAAACTCTCGCGCTTTGAAACCTAGCCTGTCCCTTTCCTCACAAGACAACCTGCTCATTGCAGGCAACTGGAATAGAATAAAATAGAATAGATGGTTGACATGGTTTCGTGTGAGAGAAGTTACGAGGCCGGTATCCTGGTAGCGAGTCACACTTTGGCGACACGTGCCAAGTTTTTGACACAGTTCTGACTCCCTCAGAGGAAGCTCTCAGGGTGAGCAGAACCTCTGGTCCTCCTGTCTCTATCTGTCAGCCAGGGCTCCCTGATTCGGGAGCTCCATACCATCCATCGTCCCGGCGGGGAACCCAATCAGAGAACTCGGACACTCCCGACGACTCCTGATCTCTCGTCATAACAACCACTGCGGCCCCTCCCCCCTCTGAGACTGGAGGTGTAGGCCTGTCCTTTCTCTTCTCGCCTCTCCTGCGCCGTTTCCGCATCAGTTCCTGTTCCTCCGACTCGTGGTGATGGCCCCACGCCACCCGCCATCTTGTGCCCAGCGCATCCCAGACAAAATTCAACCACTTTAATCCGGCTGGTGATGCCCTCCGGGTCCATCTCAGACTCCGAGTTTGCTTAGACACCAGGCAGCCTTCCCGAGCACGGCCGGGTACATTGTGCTCATGCCCTTCCCCCACCCCCGTTGCGGTAGTCCGTGCGGTTCGCTCAGGGCCGCCTCTCCCACGGGGCCTGAGTACCTGGCAACCACGCCTCTTACTCATGCCAATTCCATGGTTTCGGCACTAAACTTCACCACCCCACCCCTCCCCACAGTAAACGCCCCCCCCGTCTCTCCCTCTCTCTCTCTCTCTCTCTCTATCTCTCTCTCGCTTGGAGGCATCACGTGCCCAACACTGGCCTTCCTGATGCCATTTCACCCTCGCCAACCGCCCCGGGTCCAGGACGGTCAGATTTAACCTGGTACGGAGCCTTCTTCCCATTACCAACTCTGCCGGAGCTATCTCTGCGTGGGGCGGGGGGGGGGGGGGTCCGATAATCAAATAGAAACCGGGACAGTTTTGGTTTCAAGGGAAGCTGTAGGCCGGAAGCCTGCCTTCGAAGTTTAGAGTGCTCATTCTGCCAGATCGTTGGACAATGAATGATATGGAGCTCTCCTTATCTATCCCAACGCCCTTCAATGTGAGGAAATACTCGAATTCCTGGAAGGTAAATAGTATGTGTCCAACAATTCTGGGGATCCGTGCACAGGTAACCCACCACTATCTGAAAGCAGAGTGTTCCTATGGAACCTTTCATAAGCCGAAAAGCGAAGAAGCATAAATTCATATGAGAAAAATTTCACCATTAATCGTAAAAGCGAAAAACCGCTTTGGATTTCTTTCAGTCAGTGAAAACAGTTACTAATGTAGGTCTTTCGTAAAGGCAAACTTTCAACAAGCAGGGGATGACTGTTTTGCAAAAGACACGGGCAGATTCTCGACCGTCGACCCCAATGGTTGGCGAATTAATGCCACGCACATCTGACAACGTGACGAGGAACGTAACCTGGCAGCTGCTGGCGGTAAGGTCTGTCCCCATTGGCATTCTGGGAGAGCTGGTTTAGCGTCCAATCATGGCCGCCAGACGTTAAGCTCTCGGCAACATCACATTGGGAAAACCCTGGGAGAGATTCTTTCTGCATCTGGCGGCCATCTTTACTCGGGGCAATCACTTACCCGCTCCCCGTGTGCAAACGCCGACCTCCCGCGGTGCTCTGGTCTCCCCAGGTCGAGAAAGGTTTCGGTTCTGCTTGTGATGGCCCTATTGGTTTCCGCCATGACTACCGACTGTTTCAGTATTGCCGGGGTGGTATGATTTTGTGTCCACAATTGGATACTGTCAGCGGTGACCGGACAGGTGTCAAGAAAGTTATTACAAACTCTAACGGTGGCTCCACTGGCCATCGAATACCTGCAGTGGGGAAGCAGCCTTTCAGCCTGACAGGTCCACATCACCCCTCCGAAGAGTATTCCACCCAGACCCATTCCCCTACCCTTTATTTACCTCTGACTAATGTACCTCACCTGTACATCCCTGGACATTATGGGACAATTTAGCGTGGTCTATCCATCCGAATCTGCACATCCCTGGACATTATGGACAATTTAGGATGGCCAATCCACCCTAACCTGCACATCCCTGGGCACTATGGGGCAATTCTGAATGGACAATCCACAGTAACCTGTGCATCCCTGGATACAATCGGACAATTTAGCATGGCCGATCCTCCTAAATCTGCACTTCCCTGAACTCTATGGGGCAATTTAGCACGGCCAATCCACCCAAGCCTACACATTTCTGAATGCTATGGGACAATTTAGCGTGGTCTATCCATCCTAATCTCGACATCCCTGAACACTACAGGACAATTTAGTATGAACAATCCACCCTAACCTGCACATCCCTGGGCATTATGGGACAACTTAGCATGGCCAATACACCCTAACCTACACATCCCTGGGCATATGGGACAATTTACTATGACCAATCCACCCTAAGTTACACATCCCTGGGCACTATGGGACAATTTAGTATCACCAATCCACCCTCAACTGCACATCTTTATATTGTGTGGACAAAGCCACAGCACACTCACGCACATAGTCGCCTGAGACCAGGATTGAACCCAGGTCCTCAGTGCTGCGAGGTAGCAGTGCCAAACACTGAGCCACCATTCAGCCCCCTATCCCAACTATATTATCATTCGTACCTTTCCCTCCCTGTCGTTCTCTCTGTCTCTCTGTGCCCCGTCTCTGCCGGAGCTCCCACTGCTTGTAACCCCTCCTTCAGTGTAGATACCACCCCGTTCCAGGTTCCAGGGTCACTGGACTCAAAATGTTAACTCTGCTTTTCTCTCTCTCTGCGCTCTCGCCCAGATTCCCTGGTGACCTCTGTCTCCGTTTGCGATTCCTGGCAGAGCTGTGACGCGTCCATGGCTGGGCACTGCGTGCTGTTGCGGTCTCCGCACTGTCGGAAGGGGACGCAGAGGGGGTTCACCACAACATTGCCCACCCCCCCTGGGTTGCGGTGATGCAGCGATACAGGGAGGCTGGAGAAAGCGGTGAAGGCATACGGGAACGGAAGTCAGCCATTCGGCCCGACTCGTCTATCTCGTCCACCCAATGCGACTAGTGGCTGACCGAACGCGGTTAACCCACTGCATCCCCCATAAAGCCAGACAGCACTGAGCATTAAAAACCAGCAGCAACTGGCAAAGCTGGGGGGTGGGTAGGCAGATGGAAATCTGCAGAAGTTACAAAGCGCTGCAGGGGCGATGGACAGGAAGACATGTTTCCCCTGAGCAGAGGGAGCAATGACTAAGGGGTCAGAGATTCATGAGGGAGGAGGTTTAAGGAATTCTTTCCTTTGTCCCCACCCAGACCAGACACCCTGGCGACATTTCGGACTCGACCTGCCGTAGCCAGGGTCACAATGCCGGGAAGCCGGATTGGAATCCCCCCCCCCAGTGGAACGCCGAACAGAATGGGCCGAATGGTAGCTGTGATCCGCTACCGTTTCAGGGGTCACGCCCCCCCACAGAAAGGAACCCTCCGAGAAGCTCCGACTTTGCTGAATAAAACGTGAGGCTTCGGATCTGTGACCCCCGTGAGCCTCTGACAAGGGTGAGCTCCTCAGAGAACGGTAGCCATGATGTGGAGGTGCTGATGATGGATGGGGGGGATGGGGAGGGGAAGGGGTTGCTGTACAAAGAGAGGTTGAATAAGCTCGGACTTTTCTCTCTGGAGAGAAGGAGGAAGAGAGGAGACCTGATCGAGGTGTACAAGGTAATGGGAGGCGTGGGTAGAGTCAGTAACCAGAGACTTTCCCCCAGAGCAGGATTGACTGGGATGAGGGGTCAGAGCTTTATGATATTAGGGGAAAGGTATAGAGGGGAGGTCAGAGGTAGGTTCTTTATGCAGAGAGTTGTAAATGTATGGAATGCGTTGCCAGCGGTGATGGTGGAAGCAGAGTCATTGGGGACATTTAAGCGACTGCTGGACATGGACATGGAGAGCAGTGAGTTGAGGGGTGCGTAGGTTAAGTTACTATATTTTACATTAGGATTAAATCTCAGCACAACATCATGGGCCGAAGGGCCTGTTCTGTGCTGGATTTTTCTATGTTCTATGATACTTCAAGACGCCCAGGCCTCTCTGCGCTTCCCACGAAGCGGCGGGGGGGGGTGGGGGGGGGGGGGGGTAGGGGTTCGAGACCGTCGCACATCTCCTGCCGGAATGTACCTTTGCCAATGAATGTCTGGAGAAAGGTGCAGTGGGTTCATTCCCAAGCAGCTCCAGGACTCCGTGCTCTCCAGTCTGTGCTCCCCCACACCCCGGGGATGCACACTGAGACCAAAGTCGACGGCCCCCTGGGGGACCATCAACTCAGTGAAAGACGCTCTGCCTGAATCTTGTCGGCCTTCCGGAGTTGACCGTGACCGTGTGTTGGCACATTCCAAAGTCCGGGAGCACGTGCTGAGGGATGCGCTGAAGTTGAGGGCGGCTCCCGGCAAGGGGCAGTGGGGCGAGACCACCGCCTGAGGTCTTCCTGCCGACGTTAAAGGGGGGGGCGGTCCGTGCAGTTATATTGCTGTCTCACATGTATGTCGACCCAGGGAGGAGATAGTGAGGACTGCAGATGCTGGAGATCAGAGTCCAGAGTGTGGTGCTGGAAAAGCACAGCAGGTCAGGCAGCATCCAAGGAGCAGGACGTTTCGGGCGGATTTTTCCTGATGTAGGGCGTTTGCCTGAAACGTCGATTCTCCTGCTCCTCAGATGCTGCCTGAACGGCCGTGCTTTTCCAGCACCACACTCAACCCCGTATGTAAATAGACTGACGTGTCATCGAATCCCTACAGTGTGGAAACAGGGCCCAACAAGTCCACACTGAACCTCCAAAGAGTATCCCACCCAGACCCATTCCCTAACCCAATTGGGCAGCATTCAATACAGGAGTTGGGAGGTCATATTGTGGTTGTACAGGACATTGGTTAGGCCACTTTTAGAGTATTACGCACAATTCTGGTCTCCTTCCTATCAGAAAGATGTCAAAACTTGAAAGGGTTCAGACAAGATTTACAAGGATGTTGCCAGGGCTGGAGGGTTTGAGCTACAGGGAGAGGCTGAACAGGCTGGGGCTGTTTTCCCTGGAGCGTCGGAGGCTGAAGGGTGACCTTATAGAGGTTTACAAAATCATGAGGGGCATGGATAGGATAAATAAGCTAAGTCTTTTCCCTGGGTGGGGGAGTCCAGAACTAGAGGGTGTAGGTTTAGGGTGAGAGGGGAAAGATTTAAAAGAGACCTAAGGGGCAACTTTTTCACACAGAGGGTGGTACGTGTGTGGAATGAGCTGCCAGAGGAAGTGGTGGAGGCTGGTACAATTGCAACATTTAAAAGGCATCTGGATGGGTATATGACTAGGAAGGGTTTGGAGGGATATGGGCCAAATGCTGGCAAATGGGACTGGATTGGGTTGGGATATCTGGTTGGCATGGTCGTGTTGGACCGAAGGGTCTGCTTCTGTGCTGTAAACCTCTCTGACTCTATTTACCCCTGAGTAATCCATCCTAACCTACATATCCCTGAGCATGATGGGGCAACTTAGCACAGTCAATCCACCCTAATCTACACATCCCAGAACACTATGGGGCAATTTATCATGGCCAATCCACCTAACCTGCACATCCCTGGACACTATGGGACAATTTAGCATGGCCAATCCACCCTAACCTGCACATCCCTGGGAACTATGGGACAATTTAGCATGGCCAATCCACCCTAACCCGCACATCCCTGAACACTATGGGACAATTTAGCATAGCCAATCCACCCTACCCTGCACATCTTTGACTGTGGGAGGAAACCGGAGCACCCGGAGGAAACCCACGCAGACACAGGGAGAATGTATAAACTCCACACAGACAGTCACCTGAGGCTGGAATCGAACCTGCGTCCCTGGCCACCATGCCACCCAAAGGTATGCATTTCCTATAAGGTCGTCCCTCAACCTCCAGCGCTCCAGTGAAAAATGTGCCAGCCTATTCTGCCTCTCCTTATAACGTGATCCCTCCAATCCCACTAACATTCTGGTAATTCATTTCCGAACCCTCTCCAGTTCCAAGGCTCTGTTACTGTCTGTGCTTATCAGTCAGTGACAGAGCTGGGGATTAATAACTGCTGTGAATTGGCTGTGTTCTGGGTTGTGTGGATGGCAGGGTTAATTCAATAGCGAGGATCTGCACATTGGGAATAGTTCCATAACCTGATACTGTTGTTTTAATGTGGATGACTGACAGGTCTGTGATGTTAGAGAGATAAACATTCTGCCTTCACTTGCCTCCTGTTTCGTTATTGTTGTTTCTCAGGCACTTTCTGTTTTCTCTCTCTCTCTCTCTATCTCTCTCTCTCTCTCTCTTTCTCTCTGTCCCTGCTGTCTCTCAATTATGCCCTTGGCTTCACTAACCCAGTGTTGACGATCAGAAACCACTTCTAAGCAGAAAGAGGGGTGGGTTTTGAAGTGAGTGAGGGGGTGACAAGTGCCAAGAGGGGGAATATGATGAAAATATTCCCTCCAGGCTCTCAGCACAAACCCCTCCCTTGTAATTCCCTTCGGAAGCTGAGAACGTTTTGTTGAAATTTCAAAAAAATGATGGTAGACGTGTCTTGTTTAACATACGTGGGCAGTTCAGTTCGGCACTGTAGTCTCTGCAGAATCGCAGTGTTTGACTCTATCCAACAAACAAACTCAAGAAGATTAAAAAAACAAGGACACTGCTGCCTCACAGTGCCAGGGACGGGGGTTCGATTCCCCCCATTGGGTCTGTGTGGACACATTCTCCCTGTGTCTGTGTGAGATATATAAATATAAATATAAACATAGAAAGCAGGATACAACAGCTTCGCTTCACCTGGAGGTCCCCACTGATGATGTTACCTAGCCAGGTAATGAAACGTCTGGATCTCAAACCTACAGCTCAGTGAGCAAACCTACACCCTAAACCTCAACCTGAGCTACACACCTTCACAAACCTTGCATAAGGGTCTTTTCCCTGGGGTGGGGGAGTTTGAAACTGAAGGGGGGGGGGGGGGGGCATACTGTTACGGTGAGAGAAGAAGGATTTGGATGAGGGGCAACACTTGTACACCGGCCTGTGGGCTGACCTTCCTGAGGAAGTGCTGGATGTGGGGGACAGTTACAACATTTAACAGATGTTTGGATAAGACCAGGAATGGGAAATGTTTGGAGGGATATGGGCCAGGAGCAGGCAGCTGGGATTGGGTTAGGTTGGGATTGTGGTCAGCACCGACTGGTTGGGCCGAAGGGTCTGTTTCCGTGCTGTAAGATTCCCTGCCTCTCACAAGCTGGATAATGCATTCCAGATTCATGGAGCTGTGTAAGAGGTTAGTTCGGGGGGTGGTACAATTGGAAGGATGTACTTGCACTGGACAGAGCGATGCAGAGGAGATCCATCGGGATGCGGCCTGGGATGGGATGATTCAGTTATGAGCTGAGGCTGGATAATAGACAATAGACAATAGGTGCAGGAGTAGGCCATTCAGCCCTTCAAGCCTGCACCACCATTCAATATGATCCTGGCTGATCATTCCTAATCAGTATCCTGCTCCTGCCTTATCTCCATAACCCTTGATTCCACTCTCCTTGAGAGCTCTGTCCAACTCTTTCTTAAATGAATCCAGAGACTGGGCCTCCACTGCCCTCTGGGGCAGAGCATTCCACACAGCCACCACTCTCTGGGTGAAGAAGTTTCTCCTCATCTCTGTCCTAAATGGTCTACCCTTATTTTTAAGCTGCGTCCTCTGGTTCGACACTCACTCATCAGCGGAAACATGTTTCCTGCCTCCAGAGTGTCCAATCCTTTCATAATCTTATACGTCTCAATCAGATCCCCTCTCAGTCTTCTAAACTCAAGGGTATACAAGCCCAGTCGCTTCAGTCTTTTAGTGTAAGGTAATCCCACCATTCCAGGAATTGACCTCGTGAACCTACGCTGCACTCCCTCAATAGCCAGAATGTCTTTCCTCAAATTTGGAGACCAGAACTGCACACAGTACTCCAGGTGTGGTCTCACCAGGGCCCTGTACAGCTGCAGGAGTACCCCTTTGCTTCTACACTCAATCCCTCTTGTTATGAAGGCCAGCATGCTATTGGCCTTCTTCACTACCTGCTGTACCTGCATGCTTACCTTCATTGGCTGGTGTACAAGAACACCCACATCTCTCTGTACTGCCCCTTTACCTAAATTAATTCCGTTGAGGTAGTAAGGCTGGAACCATAAGACAATAAGACATAGGTGTGGAAATAAGGCCATTCGGCCCATCATGTCCATTCCACCATTCAATCATGGCTGATGGGCATTTCAACTCCACTTACCCGCACTCTCCCCATAGCCCATAATTCCTTGCGAGATCAAGAATTTGTCAATCTCTGCCTTGACGACATTTAACGTCCCAGGCTCCACTGTGCTCCATGGCAAAGTGTTCCACAGGCCCACCACTCTCTGGCTGAAGAAATGTCTCCTCATTTCTGTTCTAAATTGACCCCCTCTCATTCCAAGGCTGTGCCCACGGCTCCTAGTATCCCCCGCTCGCTTCCCTCACAGGAGAGAAGGGACATCGGAACACAAGTGGGCCTTGGGTCTATCAAACGAATGCATCACTGCATTTGACCCACTCTGTTCCCCAAGAACGTGTACACCACCGGTCATCTACAGAAATTCAGAAGGCCGAATAAGCTCTGCAAAATTATGAGGTCAGGACAGACAAGAAGGAATGTTGTCCCTTAGCAGAGGGATCAATAACCAAGGGGCCAGAGACTTAAGACCCAGGAGATAGATTGGGAAGGCCCAGTGGTTAGCATTGCTGCCTCACGGCGCCAGGGACCTGGGTTCGATTCCAGCCTTGGGGGGTGACTGTCCATGTGGAGTTTGCACGTTCTCCCCATGTCTGCGTGGGTTTCCTCAGGGTGCTCTGACTCCCCACTCCCCTAATCCTGCTTTCCGTCATTAATATTAATGATTCCGATGTGAACACAGGAGGTACAGTTAGTCAGTTTGCAGATGTCCCCAAAATTGGAGGGTGGAGTGGACAGCGAAGAGGGTTACCTCAGATTACAACAGGATCTGGACCAGATGGGCCAATGGGCTGAGAAGTGGCAGATGGAGTTTAATTCAGATAAATGCGCGCTGCTGCATTTTGGGAAAGCAAATCTTATCACGACTTATACACTTAATGGTCAGGTCCTAGGGAGTGTTGCTGAACAAAGAGACTTTGGAGTGCAGGTTCATAGCTCCTTGAAAGTGGAGTCGCAGGTAGATAGGATAGTGAAGAAGGTGTTTGGTATGCTTTCCTTTATTGGTCAGAGTATTGAGTACAGGAGTTGGGAGGTCATGTTGCAGCTGTACAGGGCATTGGTTAGGCCACAGTTGGAATATTGCATGCAGTTCTGGTCTCCTTCCTATCGGAAAGATGTTGTGAAACTTGAAATAGTTCAGAAAAGATTTACAAGGATGTTGCCAGGGTTGGAGGGTTTGAGCTACAGGGAGAGGCTGAACAGGCTGGGGCTGTTTTCCCTGGAGCGTCGGAGGCTGAGGGTGACCTTATAGAGGTTTACAAAATCATGAGGGGCATGGATAGGATAAATAGACAAAGTCTTTTCCCTGGGACGGGGGAGTGCAGAACTAGAGGGCATAGGCTTAGGGTGAGAGTGAAAAGATATAAAAGAGACCTAAGGGGCAACGTTTTCACACAGAGGGTGGTGTGTGTATGGAATGAGCTGCCAGAGGAAATAGTGGAGGCTGGCACAATTGCAACATTGAAAAGGCATCTGGATGGGGATATGAATAGGAAGGGTTTGGAGGGATATGGGCCAAGTGCTGCCAAATGGAACTAGATGAATTGAGGAGATCTGGTCGGCATGGACGAGTTAGACCGAAGGGTCTGTATCCGTGCTGTACATCTCCATTACTCTATGTGCAGGTTCGGTGGATTGGCTCTGCCAAATTGTCCATAGCGTCCAGAGGTGTGTCGGCGAGGTGGATTCACGATTGGAAATGCAGGGTTACAGGGATAGAGTAGGTGAGTCGCTCTTTGGAGAGTCAGAGGGGACTGAATGGGCTGCTTTTACACTGTACTAATACTAATCAGCTACACAACAAAACACACTTACTCTATCATCAACTGAGCCACACATGAGCTGAAAATGTGTTGCTGGAAAAGCGCAGCAGGTCAGGCAGCATCCAAGGAGCAGGAGAATTAAATCTGAAGGATTCCTGAAGAAAGGCTTATGCCCGAAACATCGATTCTCCTGCTCCTTGGATGCTGCCTGACCTGCTGCGCTTTTCCAGCAACACATTTTTCAGCTCTGATCTCCAGCATCTGCAGTCCTCACTTTCTCCTCTGAGCCACACCTGACCCAGCCACCTTGGAGCCCTGGGTACCGTCTAACCAGGGTTTTATCTCACTTGATATAACCTGACCACTTTTCATTTACCACTCCCCGGAATGAGAACAGACATTTCTTCAGTTTTTAAAAATGATTTGTTTCCCTTTCCCATTGTGGGTCGCCCAGCCAGCACTCCTTATTCTGTCAGCTCCTCCGTTTCGGAAAAGAAAAATACCCACGCTCTCCGCCTTTGCTCTGATGTGACCCGTGCTCAGTTCCTTGCGATCGGTCAATGGCACTCCGCAACCCAGCTGGTGAGGCATGCGAGAGGAGGCTCCGACCTTGATGTGACCAGGTTCCCTAAATCTCCCCGTGCAGAGCGAGGTCGAGCTGAAAATCCCCGCATTCACCAACACGCAACCCATGGGTGAAGGCATTCACCCCCACAGCGGTGCCAATAGGCCGTTAACCGCGCCCAGGAGCTACGGCGCTGACAGACCTGAGGGCACCGGTTACCCAGAATGGTCGCTCCCACCGCGGGGAGGGGTGGGCTATTTGCAACGCAGCTCCGGGTGAGTCCAACGAGTGACTGCGGAAAGCCAAGCTCACCTCAGAGAGAGATCCGTCAGCCATTGCTGTCAAATCCCAGCTGGGCCGTTCACACGCTATCCTGCGGCCTACACGTGACTCCAAACCCGCAGCAATGTGACTGCCACTTCAAACAGCCACCCGTACGCCTGGGTGAGCGGCTTTTTAAAGGGGGTCCCTGATTTTTAAGACCGTGAGACAGAGGAGCCGAAATTCGGCCATTCGGCCTGTCAAACTGCTCCACCATCCAATCATGGCTGATACAGTTTCTCAACTCCCTCCCCTCTCCCACTTTCTCCCCATGATGCTTGATAACTTAAGAACTTATCCATCTCGGTCTTAAATATACTCAACGACCAGGCCTCCCCGGCCTTCTGTGGGAGTGAATCCCACAGATTCCCACTCTTTGGCTGAAGAAGGTTCTCCTTATCTCCATCCAAAAAGGTCTTCCATTTATCCTAAGGCGTTGCACTTGGATCCCACACTCTCTGAACATCTTCCCAACATTCGGTACTCTGTAAGTTTCAATCACACCACCCCTCATCCTTCGAATCTCCATTGAGTATAGACCCAGAGTCCTCAAACAATCCCCATATTCATGACCGTCCAACTTATGAAAGCACAAGAGAGGGGTAATTCCTAACACGCGACCTACAAATATCTTACGAACGGCTGCTGTACGATTTGTGTCCAAGTCAACGTGTCCAGAATATAACCCATTCGCAACACTGGGGGAGGATTGCAGGCTGTGGGAGCTCTATTCCTGGGCCTGGAGATCTGAGTTCAAATCAATGATAGACCGACTGAAAACTCGATTTAGAGTTTATTTGGCGTGCTCACTCATGGACAGGTCTACAGTGAAAGATGCACAATTTCACCTTGCCCAATGCCATCTTGTGTACAGCGGGACCGAGGGACAAACTCTGAGGTAAGAAAGTCAGAAAGTAAAGAAATAACTTGAAAGTTTCAGCACTGCATTGTGAAGGATAAAGGAGAAACGTAAGGAAAGCAACTAAAATGTGAAACATTTCGGTTCTTACCAAAGCAAAGGGCTCGCACTCACCCACGCTGGGTAACCCTCACGGGCACTCACTCCCCCTCGATCCAGACACACACTCACCCATGCTGGGTAACCCTCACGGGCACTCACTCTCCCTCGATCCAGACACACACTCACCCACTCTGGGTAACCCTCACGGGCACTCACTCTCCCTCGATTCAGACACACACTCACCCACGCTGGGTTACCCTCACGGGCACTCTCTCTCCCTCCCTCCATCCAGACACACACTCACCCACGCTGGGTTACCCTCACGGGGACTCACTTCCCCTCGATCCAGACCCGCACTCACCCACGCTGGGTTACCCTCACGGGCACTCTCTCTCCCTCCCTCCATCCAGACACACACTCACCCACGCTGGGTTACCCTCACGGGGACTCACTTCCCCTCGATCCAGACACACACTCACCCACGCTGGGTTACCCTTACGGGCACTCTCTCTCCCTCCCTCCATCCAGACACACACTCACCCACGCTGGGTTACCCTCATGGGCACTCACTCCCCCTCGATCCAGACACACACTCACCCACGCTGGGTTACCCTCACGGGCACTCTCTCTCCCTCCCTCCATCCAGACACACACTCACCCACGCTGGGTTACCCTCACGGGGACTCACTTCCCCTCGATCCAGACACACACTCACCCACGCTGGGTTACCCTCACGGGCACTCACTCCCCCATGATCCAGAAACACACTCACCCACTCTGGTAACCCTCACGGGCACTCACTCTCCCTCGATCCAGACACACACTCACCCACGCGCGTTTACCCTCACGGGCACTCTCTCTCCCTCCCTCCATCCAGACACACACTCACCCACGCTGGGTTACCCTCACGGGCACTCTCTCTCCCTCCATCCAGACACACACTCACCCACGCTGGGTTACCCTCACGGGCACTCACTTCCTCTCGATCCAGACACACACTCACCCATGCTGGGTAACCCTCACGGGCACTCACTCTCCCTCGATCCAGACACACACTCACCCACTCTGGGTAACCCTCACGGGCACTCACTCTCCCTCGATTCAGACACACACTCACCCACGCTGGGTTACCCTCACGGGCACTCTCTCTCCCTCCCTCCATCCAGACACACACTCACCCACGCTGGGTTACCCTCACGGGGACTCACTTCCCCTCGATCCAGACCCGCACTCACCCACGCTGGGTTACCCTCACGGGCACTCTCTCTCCCTCCCTCCATCCAGACACACACTCACCCACGCTGGGTTACCCTCACGGGGACTCACTTCCCCTCGATCCAGACACACACTCACCCACGCTGGGTTACCCTTACGGGCACTCTCTCTCCCTCCCTCCATCCAGACACACACTCACCCACGCTGGGTTACCCTCACGGGCACTCACTTCCTCTCGATCCAGAAACACACTCACCCACTCTGGTAACCCTCACGGGCACTCACTCTCCCTCGATCCAGACACACACTCACCCACGCTGGGTTACCTTCACGGGCACTCACTCTCCCTCGATCCAAACACACACTCACCCACGCTGGGTTACCCTCACGGGCACTCACTCTCCCTCCCTCGATCCAAACACACACTCACCCACGCTGGGTTACCTTCACGGGCACTCACTCTCCCTCGATCCAAACACACACTCACCCACGCTGGGTTACCCTCACGGGCACTCACTGTCCATGGAATTGGACTCTCTTTCACCTGGGCTGGGCACATTTTTGCCTGGGCTGGGTGCGTTTTTGCCCGGGCTGAGCACAACGTTCACCCAGGCTGAGCGTCCTTTCACTCACGCTGGGCCGAGTCCCAGCCAGGTTCGCCAGTTGCTATGGCACTGACAGCCATCTTGGTGAGCACTGGGCCACAATCACTAGCCACACCTTTCCACCGCCTCTGCCTCCTAGACCAAGCTCTCTGAAGAAAGAAGTAAAAAGAAAAATTAAAAAATCTCAAAAAAGGAGTGAAATAAAGAAAGAAGAAAGAAAAAGCAAAGAGACCGGTACGAGAGCTCAGAAATCCGGACACTGCCTGCTCTGTCGGCGGCCATCTTGAGTGGCCAAGTGCCCACTCAGTCCCCCCTGAAAGAATGTGTTGTTTGGAAACCGTCCAGCTCTTAAAAGCTCCTGCAAAAATCTTTCTTCACACGTGACAATTGGGTGAATTGCGGGGAGATTTATTTTCCGTGGTGTTTGCGTCGGAGAGGAAGGGGTGCTCTGAATTCGGGCAGACCCACAGTATCCTGAAGGGTATCTCGTGAACGTTCTGGGGACAATGTGTTAAGCATTCAGCCACCCTCCCAGTGAGTTGTGAAATTCTTTAAGCTTTGCGCGAGTTTTATCTTGACTGTTATCATTCCATCGTGTAGTTTACAAGAACATCACAACTCAATGGCTTTAAGATACTGGCAGTGGTGATGAAAGACACGTTCTGATATTCTGACAACTTTCCATTCACAAGAGGCACTGAACAGTTTCTGCAGGTCTGGTGTTGATTTTGTTTAAACTTTTGTTCAAACCAGGGGTGTAGTTTGTAACCGTGCATGTACTGGCTCAGCCGGGATAGGCGAAAAGAGAAACAGGCTTAAATTCTTCGAAAAAACAAACAAGAGAGAGAGAAAACAGGCAGTTTTAGAGCAGTCAGCCTGGCTTCAGGAGTGGGTCAAAATGTGGATTGTAAAAGATTTAACTTAAATGTCAGTTGTGAGGCAGGGTGACTGGATCTGAAAGGTGAGCTCCGATTTCTCTTCACGGACACTGCCAGACCTACTGAGCTTTATCAGGAAAGATCTCCCACTCGCAAAGCCATGCCGATGACTCCTAACCCAACCTTGTATTTCCAAATGCATTCTGGATCAGTGGTGCTGGAAGAGCACGGCAGTTCAGGCAGCGTCCAGCGAGCAACGAAATCGACGTTTCGGGCAAAAGCTCTCCAATGCTTCAGCCTTTATTCCTGATGAAGGGCTTTTGCCCGAAACGTCGATGTCGCTGCTCGTTGGACGCTGCCTGAACTGCTGTGCTCTTCCAGCACCACTGATGCAGAATCTGGTTTCCAGCATCCGCAGTCACTGTTTTTACCCTTTCCAAATGCATTGACTATTTTGCCCCTCAGAATTTTCTCAAGTACCTCACCCACTGCAGATGTTAGATGGACCAGCCTATAGTTCCTAGGTTTCCCTTCTTGTGTAAGGGGACAACATTCGCTCCCCTCCAGTCTTCCGGGACCTCACCCGTGGCTAATGACGATGCAGAAATATCAGCAATTTTTTTCTCTAACTACTTATGGTCAGATTTAATCATCTTTGTACATTCGAATATGTCCAACATCTCCTTCACTATGGCATGGACTGTCCCCAAGAAATCACCACTAACTTCCCAAGTCTTCATGTCTTTCTCCTCAGTAAACACAGAGAAGTGTTCATTGATGACCTCATCCGCCGCCTGCGTTTCTACAAAGGTCCGCTTTGGTCCTTGAGGGGTCCCATCTCTCTCGAGTTATTCTTTGCCCTTTAACGTGGGCGCCACGCTGGCTCAGTGGTTAGCACGGTTGCCTCCCAGCGCCAGGGACCCGGGTTCGATTCCCACCTCAGGGTGACTGTCTGTGTGGAGTTTGCACATTCTCCCCGTGTCTGCGTGGGTTTCCTCCAAGTGCTCCGGTTTCCTCCCACAATCCAAAGATGTGCAAGGTTAGGTGAATTGGCCATGCTGAGTTGTCCCGTAATGTTAGGTGTAGGGGAATGGGTCTGGGTGGGTTGCTCTTCGGAGGGTCGGTGTGGACTTGTTGGGCCGAAGGGCCTGTTTCCACACTGTAAGTAGTCTAATCGTACTTAGCGAACCTCTTTGGATTCCCCATAGGTTATCTCGTGCCCTGCTTTTCACCCTCCTGATTTCCTTCCTCAGTATTCCCTGTATACCTCCAGGAATTCGCTTGATCCCAGCTGCCTGTACCTGAGCCACGTCTCCTTCTTTTCTCTTGTCAAGGCCCCACTGTCTCTTGTCACCTGGGGAACCCAGTTCCTGCCAATCCTTGCTCTTTACCCTCGTAAGAACATAATTCTTTCAAAATCGGTGGCGGGATCCGCGATAGAGACAGCGTGGGTTTACAAAAGGGAACTCGTGCTCGACAAATCCACTGGGGATGGTTTGGAGATGTCAGTAGTAGAATTGATCAGCAGGGTGTGGTTTACTTGGAAGGTTTGGATCAGGACCGACCTACGGGATTAACAAATAAAACAGAAGCGGCTGAGGTCAAGGGGAATGTATCCATATCGATGGCAATGCTCTCTTTTAAACACATTCACAAGCTAAGGGTGTTGCTGGCTAGACCAACATTTATTGCCTGGAGAGTTAAGGGTCAACCACTTGGATAGTGCCGTAGAACAGAGGGAGCTAGGGGTTCAGGTACATAATTCTTTGAAGCGTGCGTTGGGGTAGACGGGATGGCTAAGAAGGGGTTTACACGCTTGCCTTCATTGCTCAGACCTTTGAGTACAGGGATTGGGATGTCACCTTTACCCTCCCACCTATAACACTCCCAGCTGCCTTCTCCCCAGCCCCCCTCACCCCATTTATCTCTCCACCCCAGAGGCTCCCAGCGTCAATCCTGAATGCCTGAATCGTCAATTTTCCTGCTCCCCGGCTGCTGCCTGACCTGCTGTGCTTTTCCAGCACCACTCTGACGTGGTCCCTGAAGACGTTACCCAGCGTGGTAACAAAACGTCTGACAATGAACTTTCAGCTCGGCAAACAAACCTCCATCCACATCTGTCTGGAATACTGTGCCCAGTTCTGGTCTCCTTGTTACAGGAAGGATATTATGAAGCTGGAGAGAGCTCAGGAGAGATTTACCCGGATGTTGCCGGGTATGGAAGGCTAGGGTTGTGGGGAGAGGGATTACTTTTCACTGGAGTGTAGGAGGTCGAGGGGTGACCTTATCGAAGGTTTGTAAAGTCATGAGGGGTTCGGATAAGGTGAATGGCAGATGCGTTTGCTCAAGGGAGGGGGATTTGAAGACGAGGTGGCAAGGTGTCATGGAGTCACAGAGGCCTACGGCTTGAAGACAGGCCCTTTGGCCCACACTAATCCATGCTGACCAAAATACCAACCCCTGTTAATCCCATTTCCCTGCACTTGGCCCCACATCCTTTTAACCCTTTCCTCTCCATGTCTTTGTCCAAATGCCTTTTAAATGTTGTTAATGCACCCGCCTCAATCCCACAACTTATTCCATCTGCGTACCACCCTCTGTGTCAAATAGTTACCCCTCAGGTTCCCTTTTTATTCTTTCCCCTCGAACCTTAAACCTCTCACCCTCGAGTTCCCAACCCTGGGAAAAAGACTGAGTGCACTCACTCTCTCCATGCCTCCCATGTTCTTACACACTTCTATATCTCCCTCTCGGCGCCCAAGATCAATGTCCTGGCTTATCCAACCTCTTCCGATAACTTGAGTCCAGGTAACATCCTTGTAAATTTCTTCTGCGTTCTTTCCAGTTTGATAACGTCCTTCCTGTAACAAGGTGACCAAACCTGAACGCGATACTCCAAGTGCGGCCTCACCAACGTCTGGTATAACTGCAGCATAACTTCCCAACTTCTATACTCAGTGCTCTGAAGGCCAAAAGCTTTCTTCATTGCCCTGTCTACCTGTGACTCCACTTTCAGAGAGCTGTGAACCTCAACTCCCTCTGTTCCACTACACTCCTTCAGGCCCTACCATTCACCATGAAACTCCTACCTTGATTTGAAAATTGCAGGACCTCACACTTCTCTAGATTAAACCCCACTTGCCATTTCTCGGCCCACTTCCCCAGCCGCCCCAGGTTCTGCTGCGACTTTTGATAACCTTCCTTACTGTCCACCGTACCGTCTATTCGAGTGATATCCACAAACTTTATAATCATGCCTCATACATTCTCATCCAAACCGTTGATACAGATAAGAATGGGCCGAGAATGAGGGGAGGAAGATTGAAGAGAGATCATTGAGTACAGGCGTTGAGAGGTCATGTTGCAGCTGTACAGGACATTGGTGAGGCCGCTGTTGGAATATTGCGTGCAATTCAGGCCTCCTTCCTATCGGAAAGATGTTGTGAAACTTGAAAGGGTTCAGAAAAGATTTACAAGGATGTTGGAGGATTTGAGCTATAGGGAGAGGCTGAACAGGCTGGGGCTGTTTTCCCTGGAGCGTTGGAGGCTGAGGGCTGACCTTATAGAGGTTTACAAAATTATGAGAGGCACGGATAGGATAAATTGACAAAGTCTTGTCCCTGGGGTTGGGGAGTCCAGAACTAGAGGGTATAGGTTTATAGGGTGAGAGGGGAAAGATATAAAAGAGACCTAAGGGGAAACTTTTTCACACAGATGGTGGTGTGTGTATGAAATGAGCTGCCAGAGGATGTGGTGGAAGCTGGTACAATTACAGCATTTAAGAGGCATTTGGATGGGTATATGAATAGGAAGGGTTTGGAGGGATATGGGCCGGGTCCTGGCAGATGGGACTGGATTGGGTTGGGATATCTGGGTCGGCATGGACAGGTTGGGCCGAAGGGTCTGTTTCCGTGCTGTACATCTTTATAGCTCCATTACTCTAAGATATGAGGGGCAATTGTTGAACACAGAGTGTGGTTCGTGTGTGGAATATACTTCCAGGGGATGCAGGGACAGTTAAAACTGTTGAAAGACATTTGGATAAGGCTATGAATAAGAAATGTTTGGAGGGACATGGGCCAGAAGCAGGCAGTTGGGATTAGTTTAGCTTGGGATTGTGGTCAGCATGGACTGGTTGGGCCAAAGGGTCTGTTTCTGTGCTGGGTGGCTCTCTGACACTGCGGGACTGCAGTTACATCTTGGCCCAGTCAGGTATGGATGGTAGTTTCCGTCCTGAAAGGACATTCAGGGGTTTCTCCTCAACAACGAGGATTCTGGGTAATCCAAGATGGAGGATGGGGAAAACACTGTGACTGGAAGAGCTGCTCCTTTTTGAGGTATCGGAGCAGCAGTAACTGTTCTAAGTGGCTGAGGCTGTTACAAATACAATTTACTGGTGGTTATCATTCATCTTTAATGTGGAAAAGTGTGAGGTGATTCACTTTGGAAGGGGCAACAGGAATAAAGAGTACTGGGCTAATGATAAAATTCTTGGAGCGTCGATAAACAGAGAGATCTCAGTGTCCAGGTACATAGAGCCCTGCTTGTTGCCACCCAGGTCGATTGAGTTGTTAAGAAGGCACATGATGTATTAGCTTTTATTGGTAGAGGGATTGAGTTTTCGAACTATGAGGACAAGCTGCAGCTGTACAAAAACTCTGGGGCGGCCACTCTGGAGTATTGCCTGCAGTTCTGGTCACCACATTATAGGAAGGATGTGGAAGCTTTGGAAAGGGTTCAGTGGAGATTTACCAGGGTGTTGCCTGGTATGGAGGGTAGGTCGTATGAGGAAAGGCTGAGTGACTGGAGGCTGTTTCCGTTATAGCAAAGAAGGTTGAGAGGCGACTTAATTGGGGTCTATAAGATACTCAGAGGGTTAGAGAGGGTGGAGAGGGAGAGCCTTTTTCCTCAGATGGTGATGGCTAACACAAGGGGACATAGCTTTAAATTGAGGGGCGATAGATATCAGAGGTGTTTTCTTTACTCAGGTTAGTAGGGGAATGGAACACATTGCCTGCAACAGTAGTAGATTTGCCAACTTTAAGGGCATTTACATGGTCATTGGATAGGCATATGGATGAAAATGGAATAGTGTAGGTTAGATGGGCCTCAGATTGGTTCCACAGGTCAGCACAACATCGAGGGGCCGAAGGGCCTGTACTGCTCTGTAATGTTCGATGTTCTAACACTTAATTCCAGATTTGTATTGAATTTAAATGCCAGCATCTGCTGTGGTGGGATTCGAACCCAGGTCTCTGGGAGATTACCTTGTCGCTGGGTTAACATCCCAGCAGTAATACCATGAGGGGCTGATGTCACCCCTTTAAGTGGGTTAGCAGGCAGGAAACAGAGATACGGAATAAATGAGTCTTTTACTGAGCGGCAGATAATGACTGTTGGGTACAACAGGGATGAGTACCAGCCAGTCACAATACACATTGGCAACTTCGGTGAGGGGGCTATCTCTAAGCCTGGGTTGCAGGGTAAGTGTCAGGAGGGTGCAATGATGTTTCCATCTGATTCAGATGCCTTGAGCGAGTGGGCAAATACAAGGCGAAGGGGGTAAAACGTCTAGATTCTCTGTCGGTGCTTGCCAGAAACAATTCCTGTAAGCCAGTGTGAAAAAAAAAATCCCCTTGGAGTTTCCCACACGGTTCCGATCGGTGGGGAAGGTAGTGACAGTGCTACTCGTATTTGTTTGCCAGTGAAAAAGCCAGGAGTGTCCGACTTCCGGTCAGGAACTGTTGCCAATCCCACATTGGCAGCCGAATAGGAAAAAGGAGTGTTTACATCGAAATGGTTGAGAAGCAGAGTGGATTCGATCTCGTCTGCGGGGAAGTGGCGCGGACGGGTTTTGGGACACGTCTCCTTCCGGAACGTATTTGTGAGCGTCTGTGGTCGGCTCAATTCCCATTCTCCCCCTAAAAACGAACGGTGCCAGTACTTTGCATTTTCGTAGCGCCTACCCAGCCATGGGGGCCCAGCCCCGACACAGCCGCCGGGGAAGCCCCTTCCAAGTGCCGTCAGGGCCGAGTGCACAGCAAGATGCCGCTGGCTCCCACAATTGCCTGAGGTCCTCCTCATCGAAGGGAAGAGAGAGAGAGAGGGCAGAGAAAAAAAAATGACGATTTCAAGTTTTGCTTAAAGTTAAGTCTGTTTCTCTCTTCACAGATGATGCCAGACCCCCCGAGTTTCTCTAGCACCTTCGGTTCTTGTTTGCGATATCCAGCGTCCGTGCTATGTGTGGTTTTGGTTGAGTCCAGTTTAAGGCACACAATTGCCAGGCGATGATCATCTCCAACAAGGAACAGCCACACCACCATCCCTTAACATAATCATCACTGAATCCCCTCAATGAGCAACTCCCTGTGGGTTACCATTGACCAGAAACTCAGCTGGGCTCACATTGTGCATACTGTCACTACAAGGGTAGGTCAGAGGCTGGGAATCCTGCAGCAAGTAACTCACCTCCTGACTCATAGGTTCCCTACAGTGTGGAAACAGGCCCTTTGGCCCAACATGTCCATACCGACCCTCCGAATAGTATCTCACCCAGGCCTATGCTTCTACGTTTCCCCCTGATTAATCCACCCTAACCTGCACATCCCTGGGCACTATGGGACAATTTAGCATGGCCAATCCACCCTAACCTAACACATCCCTGGGCACCATGGGACAACTTAGCATGGCCAATCCACCCTAACCTGCACATCCCTGGGCACTATGGGACAATTTAGCATGGTCAATCCATCCTAACCTGCACATCCCTGGGAACTATGGGGCAATTTAGATTGGCCAATCCACCCTAACCTGCACATCCCTGGGCACTATGGGACAATTTAGCATGGTCAATCCATCCTAACCTGCACATCCCTGGGAACTATGGGGCAATTTAGATTGGCCAATCCACCCTAACCTGCACATCCCTGGGCACTATGGGACAATTTAGCATGGCCAATCCACCCTAACCTGCACAGCCCTGGGCATTATGGGACAATTTAGCATTGCCAATCCATCCTAACCAGCACATCTTTGGACTCTGGGAGGAAACTGGAGCACCCAGAGGAAATCCACACAGACACGGGGCGAATGTGTAAACTCCACACAGACAGTCGCCTGAAGCTGGAATCGAACCCAGGGCCCTGGCGCTGTGATGTAGCAGTGCTAACACACTGAGCCTCCGTGCCACTCACTGTATTTGCCCAGCGCGCCCCTGGAAATGCCATGGAATAATGCCCAGGACCAAAAGGGTTAGGGCAGGAGAATGAGTCCCTGGATTCCCAGAGATTTCAGTATTATTCAGTCCTGAGTTGTCAGATGGTTGTTAGGTTTTACTGGGTAGCTGGATGGTGAGAGTGAGACATCCAAGAGATGGATAGAAGGGTGAACTATGAAGACGATTTGGAGATCTTATCGGAAGGATGTTGTGTAACTCAAAAGGGCTCAGAAAAGATTTACAAGGATGTTGTCAGGGTTGGAGGGTTTGAGCTACAGGGAGAGGCTGAATGGGCTGGGGTTGTTTTCCCTGGAGCGTCAGAGGCTGAGGGGTGTCCTTATAGAGGTTTACAAAATTATGAGGGGCTTGGGTGAGGGTGAATGGACAAGGTCTTTTGCCCAGGGTGAGGGAGTCCAAAACGAAAGGTTTAGGGTGAGAGGGGAAAGATTTAGAAAGGGCCTAGGGGGTGACCTTTTTCACACAGAGGGTGGTACATGTATGGAATGAGCTGCCAGAGGAAGTGGTGGAGGCTGGGACAATGACAACATTTAAAAGGCATCTGGATGGGGACATGAATAGGAAGGGTTTAGAGGGATATGGGCCAAGTTCTGGCGACTGGGAGTAGATTAAGAATATCTGGTCAGCATGGACAAGTTGGACTGAAGGGTCTGTTTCCGTGCTGTACAACTCTATGATTCCACTTTCCCTTAACCAGATGGAAAATCTTAGCGATACGTGACTTCCGACCACAGCACTGAGATCGTCTCTTCACCCAATCAGGATATAAATGACAGTGGTGGGGGAGGTGATGGTCTGGCGGTATGACTGTTAACCCCAGAAAGTTAGGCCCTGTTCTGGGGTCTCAGGTTGGAATCCCGCCATGTGGAATTTGAGTTCAATTAAAAAATAAATGTGGAATTAACACCCATAAATCTGTTGTTGATTGTCCATCAGTTTCACTAATATCCTGAAGAGAAGGAAACTGCTGTTCTAAGCATGACTTCAGACTCACAGCAATGGAGTTGATTCTTAACTGCCCCCCGGGCAATAAATCCTGACCCCGTCGGTGACGCCTCATCCTGTCAATGAACAAATCTGCTTTGTTCACTTGGGAATCACTGGCTGGGAGGAGAAAGTGAGGTCTGCAGATGCTAGTGATCAGAGCTGAAAATGCGTTGCTGGAAAAGCGCGGCAGGTCAGGCAGCATCCAAGGAGCAGGAGATTCGACGTTTCGGGCATAATTCCTGATGAAGGGCTTATGCCCGAAACATCGAGTTTCCTATTCCTTGGATGCAGCCTGACCTGCTGCGCTTTTCCAGCAACACATAATCACTGGCTGGGCCCAGCATCTAATCGCTCCCTTTCTAGTTACGAAGGTCAGGGTGTGAGGTGGTGAGCTACCATCTTGAGGTGCTGCAGCCCACAAGTTGACCCCTTCGGGAGGGAATCTTTCGAAAAGAAATCCGCAAACCCAGTGGGCGGTTTTATGTGGGAACGTTAACCTGGTGGCTTCTTAATTCCGGTTTTCCGGGGCATTAGGTCATCCACCAATTCGTTCTGCTCCGTCTCACCGCCTTTTATCAGTGCATCTGATGAGTCGTCAACTGCGATGGTTTCTTCTTACCCCGCATCTTCACTTTCGCAACCTTCTACCTCTTGCCAAGGGGCGCAGACTGTTGACAGCACGGTTTGACGGCGGTGAGGAATGCGTTCGGTCGGAGCATGCCTGACCCTCAGCCCGGGCATGGAATTCCCCATCTCGGCCTGTCAGAGTGAGCCACCGGGCCCAGGGAGGCAGACTGCACACAGCACGCTCGCCAAGTCACGCAGGCAAAGGAAACATGAGGGCCCGCATCCCAGGGGGTCGACGCTGGTTAACGCTCCTGAACCCTCGTACAATGTCCTGACCTCGATGCACAAGAGGGTGGTATGTGTGTGGAGTGAGCTACCAAATGAGGTGGAAGGCACAGGGACAAAGACAACATTGAAAAGACATTTGGACACATACATGAATAGGAAAGGGTGAGGAATATGGGACAAATCGGATGAGGTTATTTTGGGAAACTGGGTCGACATGTTGGATTGAAGGATCTCTTTCCATATTGTATGACTATGGGACAATTTCCCATGGCCAATCCACCCTAGTATTGAAGACATGAATGGAACTAAAGCTTGATCTGATCTGCTATTTCCCAGGATGATGAAAGAGGAGAGAGTGAATATATTGGTGATCGTCTTCCAAAAGTCTGTGGAATCTGGAACAGTTCTTGCAGATGGAAAGATTGAAAATGTCAGCCTACTCTTGAAGAAGAAAGGGAGGGATAATGAAAGGGGACTTTCAGCTTCAGAGTGATATGAGAAAATAAGCAAGAATCTACTATCAATGGGATAATAAATGGGCAGTTCGATCGGAGTGATCTAATTGGGTATACAAACCTACGAATGGGAAATTGCGACTTATGAATTGGGTGGGACTTTTTTTTGGAGAACGTTACTCAGAGGATTCAGAAAGGGAAGCTGATAGATGTGCGTTCAGATGTTTCACTGGCTTGAGGTACAGTCTCCCACAGGCACCTGGTTAGCAGCTGTTCATTGACTTCAGGACCCAAGAGCCCTAACAACAGAGAGGAAGCCATCTTGAATCCCAGGAGACTACTCAAGAAGGTAAAGGACAGAAGGTTTGGCCCCCTAATCCATCCCTATCAAAATTGCGGGAGTCTTATCTTACAAATGAGACGTCAAATGAAGACCATCTCCTCTCTCCCCCTCTCAGTTGATGCCAATGTTTGAGGGGTGATGGTGGCCGAGACACTGTCAGTTTGTCAGAAGATTCTATTGAATGCATTAATATCTGTTAGGGGAAGGAAATCTGCCTTCCTCACTGGGTCTGGGCCTTCACGTGACTCCAGACCTACAGCTACATAGCCAGCATGAACTCCCCCTCAGCTCAGTTCGGGCCACACAACACCATCTTCCCAACAGCAACAAAGGAGTGGGGGTCTTTCCCAGGGCATGGACGGGTTCCAACAAAGGATGCTCTCCTCGATTTTCCGAACCACGCCACCTAACCCAAGTTCCCTACCCATTCGCACCCTCCCCCTCCCCAACCATAACCACATTTCTGCTTGTAGGATCCTGCTGTGTGCAAATGGGTTACTGTGTTTCATCGCAACATTGGCAGCACCTCAGAACACGGCTCTGAACATCTCTGTGGGCATCCTCAGGGCCAATCCTTTCCCCTTTCCTCAGAAGGAAGCCATTCAGTCCATCGCACCTGCACTAGGTCCTGTCACCTCGTGCCCATCTCCTGCCCCTTTTCCCCATATTCCTGGGCACCATTCCTGTCCGAACAGCCAGCCAATGCCCTCACGCGAACCTGCGCCCTTCCCAACCACATGACCAGGCAACGCATTCCAGAGGCTAGTTGCTGACTGAGTGTGAATCTTTATAATGACACATCGGCCTAGCTACATTTTCTCATTTATTCACAGGGCATCACCGGGCCATTTATTTCCCATCCCTAATTGCCCAGAGGGCATTTAGAAAAAAAAAACTATATTGCTGTGGGTCTGGGGTCACATGCAGACCAGGGTAAGGATGGCAACTTAGTCATAGAGCCATAGAGATGTACAGCATGGAAACAGACCCTCCAGTCCAACTCATCAATGCTGACCAGCAATACTAAGCTAATCTAGTCCCACTTGGCCCATATTCCTCCAAACCCTTCCTATTCACATACCCAGCCAGATGCCTTTTAAATGCTGTAATTGTACCAACCTCCACCACATCCTCTGGCAGCTCATTCCATACACGTACCACCCTCTGTGTGAAACCGTTGCCCCTTCGGTCTCTTTTATATCTTTCCCCCCTCACCCTAAATCTATACCTTCTAGTTCTGGACTCCCTCACCCCAGGGAAAAGATCTTGTCTATTTACCCGATCCATGATTTTATAAACCTCTATAAGGTCACCCCCTCAGCCTCCGACGGTCCAGGGAAAACAGCCCCAGCCTGTTCAGCCTCTCCCTATGAAACAAACCCTCCAACCCTGGCAACATCCTTGTAACTCATTTCTGAAGCCTTTCAAGTTTCACAACATCCTTCCGCAAGGAAGGAGACAGGAATATTCCAAATTTCCTTCCCTGAAGGGCACAGTGAACCAGATGGCTTCCCCCCCACCTCTCCCCCCCCTCTCCCACACCACCCTCCTCCACCCCAAATATCAACGATGTTTCACAGTCATCCTTGGACTCTCAACTTCACATTTGCTGAAATTCAAAATCCATCATGTGGATTTGCAGCCGGATATCCAGAACGTTCCCCGGGTCTCTGGATGAACGATCGCGCTGGATGATACCACTGGGGCCATCACCTCCACCAATCCGCAGTTTACGCACCCCCACACCCTCGCTCCTTTCACAAGTGGGAACATTTCCTCTCTATCCAGCTCCCTCGCAGTTTTGAAAATCAGACCCACCCCATCCCAACCCCACCCTCTGAGAGAACACGGTGGCGTTAAGAGGTGCTTTTTGCCCCGGTTGGCTTTGGAAGAAGAGGCGTTGAGACAGCGATGGTGAGCAGTCTGCTTGAAAGCAGTGACCAGCCCTCCAAACCTTGGGGGTTAATACTGGAACAATAGAAGGAGCCTGAATGGGTGGGGTCAATCAGGATGTTTAGCATTCGCTTTCTACAATTGCTGGAGTCCGAAAGCTGAAAGTGGAAGCTTTTATTCCTTTCTCTGCAACAAGCTAAAAGCTGATGTACCCTCGCACCTCCTCGAATTGCATGGACGATGATCCATTTTACTGAATTTTGCCTTGGCAATGGATGTATTAGCGAGATACTATGAGGGTGAATATTTATTATTTTGTTAAGTGTTTCCATACAGTTGTAGGAAAATTCACTCTCTTTCAATTTTATTTTGCTTGTGTTTTAACTGTAGTGTGTAAATAAAGAGTGTTTTCCCTAAAGTGTGGTCGGTTGACCAATCGGGTGGTGGTTCAGGGGTCAGCACTGTAACGTCACAGCACCAGGGACCTGGGTTCAATTCTAACCTCAGGCGACATTATCTCCGTGTCTATGTGGATTTCCGCCCACAGTCCAAAGAGTGCAGGTTTGGGTGAATTGGCCATGATATATTGTCCCATAGTGCCCAGGGATGTGTAGGTTAGGGTGGATTGGCCATGCTAAATTTTCCCATAGTGCCCAGGGATGTTCAGGTTAGGGTGGATTGGCCATTATAAATTGTCCCATAGTGCCCAGGGATGTGTAGGTTAGGGTGGATTGGCCATGCTAAATTGTCCCATAGTGTGAGGTTCATTAGTCAGAGGAAAGTGGGTCAGAGTAGGTTCCTCTTCCGAGAATCGGTGTGGACGTGTTGGGCTGAAGGGCCTGTCTCCACACTCGATGGAAATAATTGCATCCGGAACACAGCCTGTACCTTGAAAATTAGAGAAGGTGGAGGTCCTAATCCATTTCCAGGGGGTTTCTCCCTGTCCGTAACAGCCAAATTATTCGGTTCACCTATGTGGCCGAGCAAGCACTACAGAAATGCACCGGATTTTGGTTTCAAGTCAACCCCCTTCCCTCCCAAAATCTGGAATATTTCAAAAGAGGAGAGTTCCCCTGAGTGGAAACTCCCCAGACACAGTGTGGGATCAGTGTGTGTGTGAGAGAGAGAGAGGGAACGTGCAACAAATAACCCAGAAGGTGCATTTTTTTGTGAATTTCAGGAACTTGCCAGTAATGATGGGTTCACAGGCAGAGAAATTGGCAGCAGTTTCTCTGGAGGGGAGTGGTGCAAGGTTGGGGGTGGTCTGTTGAACCGCAGAGCTATCAGGGATAGGCAGGATTGCCTTCAGGAGAGATATAAATCTTCCAGCGCTCAGAGGTTCGCACGAATTAGCCTGGGGAAACATCCCGAAGATGCATCTTGTCTTTCTGCTGCTGATCGTGTGTGTCTCCAGCTACAATCCTGTCCTCATGCAGGGTAGGACCAATTTACAATAACTCAGTTGGGTCGTCACTGCCTGTTCACGAATGCAGGACTTCCTGGGAGTAGGGGGGAGGTGGGGGATCGGGGAAGGTGGGGGGAGGTGGGGGATCGGGGAAGGTGGGGGGAAAGGGGAGAGGGGAAACGGGACAGGACGGGAGGTTGGAGGGGGG